>NC_081413.1:522548588-522738588 GCF_030272615.1 Cryptomeria japonica
AGGGGTCACGCATGTGAACACATGCGTGACCCCTTAGGACCACATATGACCCCTTATAGCATCCTAGTGTGTACATTACATTCTATTGGGTCATAAGGGGTATGTTATATAAATTAGGATGTTACAAGGGGTCATATGCGGTCCTAAGGGGTCATGCATGTGTTTTATATGATCCCTTAAGACACTATTGGGTCCTTATGGGATCAAATTGGGTCTTAAGGGGTACATTGTACACACTAGGATGTTATAAGGGGTCATATGTGGTCCTAAGGGGTCACGCATGTGTTCTAATACATGCGTTCAACCCATTAGCACCACATATGACCCCTTATAACATCCTAGTGTGTACGTTGTGCATGTTATTGGGTCATAAGGGGTATGTTATATAAACTAGGATGCTATAAGTGGTCATATGTGCTCCTAAGGGGTCACACACATGTTAGAATGCATGTGTGACCCCTTAGGACCACATATGACCCATTAGGACACTATTGTGTCCTACGGGGTCAAATTGGATCCTAAGGGGTACATTATACACACTAGGATGCTATAAGGGGTCATATATGGTCCTAAGGGGTTACGCATGTGTTTGAACACATGTGTGACCCCTTAGGACCACATATGACCCCTTAGGACACTATTGGGACCTATGGGGTCAACTTGGGTCCTAAGGGGTCACACATGTGTTATAACACATGCATGACCCCTTAGGAGCACATATAACTCGTTATAGCATCCTAATTTATATAACATACCCCTTTTGACCCAATAGCATGCACAACCTACATAGTAGGATGCTATAAGGGGTCATATGTGGTCCTAAGTGGTCACACATGTGTGACCCCTTAGCACTACATATGACTCCTTATAGCATCCTAGTGTGTATAATGTACCCCTTAGGACCCAATTTGACCCCTTAGAACCCAATAGTGTCCTAAGGGGTCATATGTGGTCCTAAGTGGTCATGCATGTGTTCTAACACATGCATGACCCCTTAGCACCACATATGACCCTTGTAGCATCCTAGTGTGTATAATGCACCCCTTAGGACCCAATAACATGCACAACATACACACCAAGGTGTTATAATGGGTCATATGTGGTGCTAAGGGGTTCAGCATGACCCCTTAGCACCACATATGACCCTTTATAACATCCTAGTGTGTATAACATACCCCTTGTGACCCAATAACATGCACAACGTACACACTAGGATGTTATAAAGGGTCACACATGTGTTGCTAGTGTGTACGTTGTGCATGCTATTGGGTCATAAGGGGTATGTTATACACACTGGGATGCTATAAGGGATCATATGTGGTGCTAAGGGGTCTAACACATGTGTGACCCCTTAGGACCACATATGACCCCTTATAGCATCCTAGTGTGTATAAGGTACCCCTTAAGATCCAATTTGACAAGACCCAATTTGACAACATAGGCCCAATAGTGTCTTAAGGGGTCATATGTGGTCCTAAGGGGTCAAGCATGCTTATATTTATTTTTATGATTAAATATTTTTTTATATCTTTATATGTTCGTATGAACTTAAAATGATGAAAATGTATGTTTATGTGTAAATTTCTTTTTATATCTATTTATATATGTTTATTTATATGTTTAAAATGATGAAAATGTATGTAAATTAGACATATATTTTTTGATAAATACCAAAATGCCACTTTATTTGAAAAAAAAAATGATTTTATTAAAAAATCACTTCTATTAATTTGCATTAAGTTGAAATTATTTTTTTTAAATGAAAATTTATGTTTTATTTATACGAACTTCAAGCTACTGGTCATGCAAATGACCGAGCACATCGGCCTTCAGGGTTCTCGTTGGAAAGGGTTCTAGCCGGAACCCTTATTGCTGGAACTATTCCAACTGAAACCATCTAAGTGGCATCCTAAGTGGCAGCCACATCACCAAATTTGGTCATTTTTTGAAACTTCCGACTTCTGCAACAAAATTCAATAGGTAAATTCAATTTATTAAAAAAACAAAAAATACCCTTTTGTACAGATCGAAGTCAATAATCTACTCATATAAGTTTTATAATGTTTTGATTACATTTAATATATATAAAATAAAATATACTACAAGTAGGTATTCTAATGTTCGGTAAGAGGTTGGTTTGAAAAACAAACAAAAAATATTGAATAACCTAATAACAAATTGAAAAAAATATGGTTCACTAGAGGAGAGAGTCTTCTCTAGAAGGGTATTTTTTTTTTTTTTATTATCATAAATTTGAATAGAAAAATTATGGTGGGAGAAAAAAACTAACAAATTCTGGTATATCCGACTTCCAAATGCTATAACAAAGAAAATATACATCAATTTTTTTATTTTATTTTTTTGATACACTTTATATGGATGTCATCTATAAGGGATATCAAAATAGAAAAAAAAAAGTTGATTTACATTTTCTTTTTTGGTGGGAACTAAACCCCCTGATTTTTCAGCAATAAAAAAAATGACTTTAAAGCTAAAAAAAACATATCAATTATTGACAAAAAAATTTCAAAAAATAGTAGACTTAAACTTCATCAAATTCTACACATTTAATTAGTTTACGTCATCTTCAAATTCAAAATACAAATGCCACTTTTATGGCGACGAAATTGAATACTTATTGTTGTGTTAACCTTTTCCTTTGTACTTTTACCCGTTATATGTATATGTATATGTATATGTATGTGTATATGTATATGTATATGTATGTATGTATATAAGCAATGGCATACATAACACTTTCTTTCATGTATATGTATATGTATATATAGGCAATGACTTGTGTATTCCATTGCATACATACACATTCTTTTGAATTGCTTTATTACGTTCTATTATGAATGGGTAGTCTAAATACGTGTGTGTGTGTGTGTGCATGCATACATACATACATACATACTTACATACATGCATATGTATGTATGTATATAGGCAATGACGTACACAATATTTTCTTTCATGTATATGTATATGTATATATAGGCAATGATGTACACACACACAGTGTGTGTGTGTGTGTGTGTGTGTGTGTGTGTGTGTGTGTGTGTGTGTGTGTGTGTGTGTGTGTGTGTTATAAGAAAGAAAGTCTTGTGTATGTCATTGCCTACATACACACATACATATATTCTTTTGTATTGTTTTATTGTGTTATGTTATGAATTGGTAGTCTAAGCTTGAGTAGTATTGACTACAGCATAATGTGGATATGATTATAATGTTAACCTTTTATGATTGTTCATCAACTCATGAAAGTTAAGCTCATTGTTATGGAACCACACCTTCAATTATTTAAGGAATCTTTGTGGCTTTACCACGAAGAAAGAAAATAATATTTAATGAAGCTTTTCTTATTTTATCAATTTCTATCATTTTTTAAAAATTCTCTTACAAAATCCATAAGAAGGCTCATATTGGAACTCATGTGTTTTACATAAGTCCTTCTTTTCTTCAAAGGTTAGACCTATATATGTAAGGTCTGACAAGTAATGGATATTCTTCATTGAAATAGTAGAATGATAACCGGTGTCATTGAGAAAACTAATTTCAAATAAATCCAACCATTGGTTATTCAACAACTTACCCTCAAGGGAATAGCTTAGATTAAACCCTGGAATGTAGAAGGATATGAGAGAAAAGTATCATTAGCATAATAACTCAAAGAGTTGTATTAGCACATACAAGTTGCATGGAAGTGCAAAGAGACGTGTTTGAGAGTGCTTATAGAAAAGTGATTGCCTTCATAACCATATGCATTCCAAGGTTTATATCAATGTTAAGGAATGTCTCAGGGTTAAGAGCTTGACTAATTAGTAACTGCACAGTAGACACTACAATCTGCAATCCTCAATCGTAACTCAATGGGTATTATTGGATTAATGTTACCAAATGCTATGGTGTAATGCTTAACCTAAAGAAGACTATATATATAACTCCTAACACCATAACTATTTAACTTCCATCTAAGTAAGAGTAAGTGAACTTGAGTTGACTAATGAACCATAATTAACATTTGTATGTCGCTTAGTTGGTACTTTGTTGGAACCCTTCAACTAACAAGGATGTAATGTGGCAAGTAAATGTCCTCAAGCCAACTGCCATTTTTTATCTATTCGATCTAATTTTATCCGATGACAATTGCATTTCCCAAGTTGAGTAGTGTGGGTGGACATATGACTACACGAATGACATGCTCAGTGAGTGTAATTAAATTCTTTGGCCAAGGTGACACGAAGTTTTTCTTATGCTAGTCATTCTACCAAGATGAATACATAACCTAGTCAGTGGGTCATACAAGTTAGCGAGGGTCTATATTGTGTTGATGACTAGAGTTGTGTAGGTTTCTAAACATTAAGTTTAGATGGTAACTAGACCTGGTCTTGTGTTTGCACCCTTGTGAATGGTAGGGCCAATTCTATTTAAGGAAGGTGTGCAGGGGATTGTCAAGTTTGTGGATGGAGGAAAAGCACCCTAATGACACTCTCCCTCATGTATAATATGTTGAGAATTGATTGGACATTAGTTCAAACAAGGAAAAACATTGTAGACTCTAAACCCTTCTCTATCTTTCATATGATTATGTTTAGCAAGATCTAATATGAAGGAATGATGAAATAAATAAATTCTTTTACTTTCATGTTCTCCTATTAGTTAATTCGTATGCCTTATATCTCATATCATGATAGTTTGATATATTCAAAAGAAAACAAAAAGAAAAAAGATTAGCATTCTCTTATTTGAAAAGCGAACATGTCATTTACTTTTCTTGTTAGTTTAAAAGTTATTGTTACAAAAACAATAGGCAAGAGGGATACCCCAACGCGATCTAATATATTTACATGCATTTGTAATAATGAAACACAATGTCCTTCTATCAGAATATGACAGATAAACATAATTTATATTTGATTAGATTATTTCATCTATTTCAATGAATGCATGACTTTGATCAAAGCACTTTCAAAATTCTAGAAGATCCTAAAAGGAAGAATACCCCTCTCTGTTTATCCACATTCATCACCCATTCCCAAAAATATAAAGCAAACACACACAAGGAAAAGAAAAAGCACTTTCCTTAAAGAAATCGCTCATACAAACTTGCATATAGTAAAATGTATTATATTTTTTCTCTTTTCATATATAAGGTAGATATTATGAATTTACATGCAGTCATTCCTACTTTCTGAAATCATGCATTTCAACGTAATCAAGTATTCTCTTTTATTGCAATTTTTATATGTAAATGACTCATCAGCATACATGTATATAATCATGCTTAGTTTGTTATGATCATTCAAACTAGACCTCATTGATTTCTAACCGAACCATGTCTTTGAAATAGGTAAGAAGGAGATTTCCATATAGAGAGAAATAAAACAAGTAATTTGTCTAAAGATAGCATGTAAAAGTTGGTATGTATACACATACATTTATATAGCTTGTATATGGATGTGTGTATATGTTTATAGCATAAATATTCATTTATGAAAAAAAAGATGATCTAATTCATTTGCACTCATTAAACAACTAGTTTTTTAGAAAAACTAAATTATATAAATGAGTTATAACTCAAATAGTGTTGATTCTATTCTACAATCATCTAGATCATAAATAAAAATGATTTAGAAAGAAGATTTTTCATAATTTCAATTATAAAAATACATGTAGAAATCTTTGTATCTATACTTATAGATTTTTCATAATTTCATCCATCAAGTTGGACTCAAAAATCAAATTTATAGGTTTGTAGTAACTCCATATTTTTCATCATAAGAATGAGCAATCATCAAGTATAAGATACTATATATCCAAATAATCATACATATTTATATGATATGTATAATATGGATTCGCATATATATGTATATATGTGAAAACATACTACAAAAAACAAGACATAAACTTGTAGATAGATTTATATAATTGAGAAAAAAAATATACATATATATGGAATTTGAAATCAATTCCAATAAAACAAGAGATATAGATCTACATATGATAAACCAAAGAAGTCAAATACTCCACAAAACTCAGAAGTATCTCCATCACTCGCTTTGATTCATTGTTCATGTGTGAAATGTGTTGTCGTGTATGTAATAAAATTTGTATATGAATGTTGTGTGCCCCATAACAAATGTTTGATCTTATATAATAGATATTGTGGTTTCTATTTTGTCATTATCATACTATTTCGAGCTCCATCAAACTTACTAACCAATGCCATTTCATATTGCCTTATCATGATGCATTAATATGCATTTCTTATAAATTGAAGTTTCTTTATTTTATTGACTTGAACAATCATTACCAAACTTGAGTTCAAAAGGTTTATGCTTTTAAAGATGTAGTTCTAATTTCCATTGGCTTCTACAGTCATAGGAATGCCTATTGCATGGTTCAAACAAAAGTAGATAATTTTATTGAAGTCAAATGTATGACCAATCTTTATTTTTTCAAAAGAAGACATTTTACATAAACATGAGAAAGTAATAAAGGTGACAAATTTTGTTTTCTTAACATCTTATTTTCGAAACAAACATGATATAAACAAGTAGGTAACCATAACATCATTCGCACATCATGTAACCATGAAATTGCACAATGCATAAACATTATAAATGCAACATGAGTCCATTGTGAGTGTGTGCATATTCATTGGGTTACCATCATGCATATTAATGTCTAATGACTAGGACACTTCTACTTTAGATAAGTTCTCATCTTTGACATATACCTACACTCACTTGCACTTAGATTCACATCAATAGGTTAGTCCCATAAATCATAACTAATTCACATGCAAGATTAAATTCATAACACAACATGATAACTTAATGTCATTTCTATTCCACTTTCATTTCTATGCATTTGAATTTAACTATCCAATTTACCAATCACACACATATAATTATCCATTTAATCAAACTTAAGGTGACATTCAATAGTCTCATCAAATATATAATGAATAATAAATGTAGGAGATTGAGTTGTGATAATTTTGAAGAAAGGATATGCTATTATCAATAAAATGTTAAGTACAACCACATCATTGAGAATAGAAATACCTCTTGTCAAGTTCATTTCGTTGTATTTTTGCAAAATATACCCAAGAGCATCAACAAGAAAAACATAAAGGAAAGGTGATAATTAACAACCTTGTCTAGTTGATTGTTGTAAGGGAAATCTATCTGACAACTCTTTGTTTATAACCAACTAAGCATTAGCATCTTTAAATAATATTTGGACATGTTTACAAATGTTGGGACCAAAACTCAACCATTATAACATATTAAGAATAAAACTCTAATGCATTCTATCATATCCTTTATTGAAGTCCAACTTAACCAATAGGGCATTTTTTCGTGATTGTTGGGCCCAACCATAATTTCCAATAAAGTGTGAGGTTATTAAAGATAAATTTCCCACCAAGGAAACCATTTTTTTCTAGCCTATGTTATGAAATGACTTGCACAAAAGATGAAGATAATATGAAATATGTTGAAAATACTTTATAATAGCTAAAAATAACAAGCCATTTTGAGAAGTAAAACCTCCAAATTTTCCAATGAGAATTCTATTCACAATATGATGATGAAATGAGACTAGCTACCTCTTATATATACCATATTTATGCCTTGGATATCACCAAGGACAACTTAATAACTGCATATAAGCCCTAGGCTAACTTAACTAACTAAATAACAATGTAATAATGATAATATGACTTAACTAAGAGTAAAGGTGGCCACAAGTCAATTATTCATAACCCTATGTATACTCTAGGATTAAGGACGTAGCATTCCCCCACTTCAGAGAATCATTGTCCTCAATGCTAATCAAGTGTTGATGATTTTGAATGAACTCTTAATTTCCAATGTGGCATCTTCAACTGGTGAATTCGTCCACCAGACGAGATACTCGATGAATGTTTTGGTCCTCAACTTCTTTCTATGTGTTTGAAGAATGAACTTTGGTTCCAAAATGAATCTTCCTTCTGCAATGAAATGCATTAGTATTGTCCGTGTATGGATACTATTCCCAATTACTCTTTTCAAACATGAAACATGAAAAGTTGGACAAATCTTTATTGTTGATGACAAATCAAGCTTACAAACGATATTATCTATCTTTTACATGATTTAGTATGGGCCATAATATTTTGGAGACAACTTGTTGTTCTTTTTTTATTGCTTCAATGACATTATCTTGTAAGGTTGAAATCTCAAGAAATCCCAATCCCCAACTCAAAAACTTCATTCACTGTGGTGTTAGTGGGCCTACTATTTCATTCAAGTTTTTGTCATGGCTAGATTCTCCTTGAATCTTGAAAGTACTTGTTGTCAATGAAGCATGTGGTCATCCATAACTTAATTTTTTTATGACACCCTCAATGATGATGTGATGGAAGGGGGATAATATCCATACAATGCCATAAAATAGAAACATTTCTTATAAACTGTGAAAATGAGTGTTATAACACCATTCTGCTAGTGGTATCCAATATACCCATTGAGATTTCTTATTTCAATTGAAACAACATAGATATCTTTCTAAACACATTAAAAACCCCAGTTTGGTCATTAGATTTAGGATGGTATGAAGAACTATGAGCCAATTGAGTACCCAAATATGTGAAATAATTCAATTAAAAGTTACTTGTAAAAACAGGATCACAATCATTGACAATAATCTTAGGTGTACCATGTAGCTTTTATATATTCTCCAAAAATATTTTTTCCCACTATACTTGTTGTAAGAGGATGTGATAATGCAATTAAATGTGCATATTTAGTGAGGTGATCCACCACTGCCATGATGACATTCTTAACTTTAGATCTTGGAAGTATTATGATGAAGTCTATGGAGATCTCTTCCCAACGTTGGCTAGCGATAACTAAGAGCTACAATAAGGTAGGTTTCTTAATTATCTCTCTTTATTTCTTTGACAAACCCAACATTTGGCCACAAATTTTTTAACATCCCCTTGTAGCCCTTCCCAAAGAATTGTTGCTTGACTAGATGATATGTTTTCAAAAATCCTGAATGACAACCAATTAGAGACTCATGAAGCTTTGTGATTGAGAATATAATTATTGCATACACATAATTTCTCTTTATACCACAAGGCATATGCCTTCCAACAAAATTTATCTGAACTATTGGGATCACTTTATAACTATGAAAAATATTATTTGTAACAACATTATTCTATCACTTTTCTTTCTTTGGCCTCTACAACCCAATCTACTTGTAATATTGAGACAACACATAATAAATCTTCATCCTTCCTAGATAATGCATCTGCCACAATATTTTCCTTCCCTTTCTTATATACAATCTCAAATTCATATCCCAACATCTTAATGACCCATTTTTGTTACTCTTCAAAATATAATGTTTTTTCCAAACAATACTTTAATCTAACATAATATGTCTTGCCTTTGGAGTGTTTTCCTAGTAGATAATGTTTGCATTGTTTTACTATATGAAGAATATATAATATTTCTTATTCATAGATAGGTTTGAGTTGATTCTTACCCTTTAATTAATGACTCTAAAAAATGGACCACTCATCTTGCATGAGAGGTACTCCTATATGCCATTTCTTGAAAGGGCACATTCCACAATAAAATGCTTGGTGAAGTATGGATTGGCAAGAACCAAATTAGTACACATAACATCCTTCAATTTCTCAAATATTTCATTAGCTAAAGTTGTGATCTAGTGTTTATATATGACCATTATTTTTTACAAATCTTTGATAGCAACCAATCAATCCCAAGAAGCCCCTTAATTTATTAATGGTTTTGGGAATAGGCCACTCCATGGTAGCCTTGGTTTTATTAGGATCCACCTTTTCTCCCTCATGTGAAATTGTGTCCCAAGTACTCAACCTATTTAAGATAAAAAGTACACCTAGAAGGCTTAGTATAAATCTAGATATCTTTGAGAACTTGTGATGCTTGATCTACATGCTACAAATGTTCCCCCTATGTCTTTCTATAAATTAATAGATCATCAAATAATATTGATACAAAATTACTCAAAAACTACTTAAAGATGGAGTTTGCCAAACTTTAAAATGTACATAGTACATTAGTAAGACAAAATGCAATTACAAAAAACTCATAATGACATTCATGAGTCCTAAATATTGCCTTGGGAGTATCTTCTTCCTCAATTTGAATTTGGTGATAACCAAGTCCAAGATAAACAAATGTAGATCCATAAAATTCAACTAATAAATCATCAATAACAGGAATAGGAAACTTATCTTTGATGGTATACATGTTGATCACACATACATCAAGTTTTATCCTTCTTATGGACCATCACAATCGACGAGCAATAAAAACTTTGGCTTTGTCTAATAATTCCTAGTTCTAGGATCTCCTAAACAATCTTCTCAATCTCACTTTTTTTCATATGTGGGTACTTGTAAATCCTGATGTTGGCTGGTTGGATCCCTTTCACTAATTGTATGATATGATCATGATCCCTCTTAGGAGGAAGTCCTTTAGGCATATTGCTAAAAACCATTGAGTAATGATCTATAATCACTTGTAAATTTGGATGAGCAGGAGCATTTTATTGATAGGCCTCTAATGAAAACAATCCGACCATAAATTGATCAATTCCTTTGTTAAGAAAATTTTGCATTTGATGAGAGCTTACCACAAGTGGAGAATTTGCATGCAACCCTCTTAGCTCCATCATTCTTCTTTCTAATTGAAATCTCATGAATAGTTCTTGAAATTTCATCTCAAATGTTATCAAATTAGTAAGCCACTATACTCCAAAACAATATGTGTTGCACTTACCACTTACCACTTTGTTCTATTAAATCATTTCAGACATGACAAAAGGGTTTCCCTGCCCTACTATCTTTTCAGGTCCCTTTCAAGGTCTCTCAATAAACACAGTAAGAACCCCTAAAATTCGGTTCTCCATTGCGGGCTTTTGTTGCTCATTTATGAGCACTGTAAAACCCTCGCCATGCTGGAAAACAAGAGGCTATCCGCCTCTCTAGGGAAAGGCAAGAGAAAGCTGGAGGGAGGCGAATCCAACAAGGAGAAGGTGACCTCTAGCAAAAAAAGTAAGAGTGCCTATGGGACGGAAACCCATGAAGAAAAGATCAAAACAGAGGAAACTGGAAAAGAAGGCAGTGAAATGGATATGGATGATTCTAATGGTGAAGACAGCTAGCAAGATGAGGAGGTGGGAGTTGAGGAAGAAGGTGGTGATAATGAGTCTGATAATGATAGCCCAATCCACAGTGATTGCCCTGACAATGACAACAACCACCCTATTGAGGATGTGGAATACAAGGATAATGAGGAAAAAGATGTGAATTCTAAGAGGGAGGAGAACAAGGAACCTGAGAAGGATATGACTAAGGACAGTTTAAGTGAGGATAAGGAAAGTGTGGGTAAAGGGTTATTCCTGGATAACCTTAAAAAACTCTGTGAGGCTAGACTGGATTATGATAGATGGACCTATGAACTTTTGAAGAACTTGAAGAAAAATGGGAAATAGATGGGCGAGAAGAGGAAGGATGATGACAGGGATAAGATAAAATAGAAGTAGGATATGGAGGAGAAGGTTAAATCGCTGGAAGAAGGGAATGTGGCGATGAAAAATTTGCTGGGCATTATCCTGAATATCCTATCAGCTGTCACTAAAAACTTGGAGGATATTGCTAAGGTCTTTGATAATTCCAGTTCTCCTAAACCGGTGGTGGACCTTGACATGGATGAAGATACTATCGAGATTGGCAGTGGTGTAGCTACTCCAGGTGGTGCTGCAAAGAGGACCAAGGCAAGTGTCAAGAAAGTTGTGGCTGCTAATAAGTCGGTATATTGACATCTTTTTTATCAAGACTCTTAGGTTTTTGGTATCTTTTGGGTTGCATTGTGATAGTAAAATATTGTGAATTGACTATATGTAATCCATGTTTTGAAACTGAACTTAAGAAATCATGTTTGAACCTTGTCTGTTAATTCCTGTAGCCAAATGGTTTGTCCCTGTGATATGCGGATTATTTAGGATGATTTCATATGTGAGTTAATGAATGTATTAGTTAAGTAAGATACATATGCATGTCCTTGTATATTGTTTCTGTTTTAGTGCAGATAATAATTGATGCTGCGGTGGAGAATTCTCTTTCGCGCCTAAGAACTAGAGAACCACGTTTAGATAGCTGGAGGTCAAGTTGAAGGAGATTCAAGTGAGCGCAATCTATGGCATAATTAGAGTAGTTGTACTTCACCATTGGAGTTTAACTCTAGTGCATGTTTAAATTGAAAAATATCTCTTTGGCGTGCAAAGACTGTGGTTCGGTTTCAAATCCACAGTTCCTATAGCCAAGCTCTCTGTTATCCCCTTCATCTGACAGCTATCCGCCTCTTCTTCTAGGCGTAACTGGAGTTGTCCATTGTAGTCTGTCTTTTCTTTATAATAAGCTCTTCCTTCTTTTCTGAGAGTTAGATAGAATGGAAAGAGATTGAGCAGAGTTTTTTGTCAAGTATTCTGAATTTTCTCTCTTTGAATATGTAATCATCTTTCAGGAAGAAATGAATAAAAATATGTTATTCTGATCTATTAATAGTTCTTTGCTGAGAATTTGATATCACTCATCCAAGGGGGCCCACTTGGTGAGTGATCTCGTGTTTATGATTATTGAAGTTAGTTTTTACTTAGTTGCAGTAGAAGTTCATGACTAGGTTGTTCCTGCAGCCACTGGAAACAGATCCTTTGATTGTTCCTGCAGCCAAGACAGAACGGTGTGATTCTTGTTATTTTCATTAGATCATTTCAGCAGATTTTTGTAAAGTTCTCATTTAGCCTTTATGATTTCCATTCCTACCTTTCCTGTAGTAATTCAGAATAATCAGTTAAGGAGCTTAGTGCATATATATTGCAGACCCATTTCAAGTTTTATGTTCCTGGATTGACAACTAAATGAACACCAGCCATGAGAATAGTAAACTCTACCATATGAATGTCCAAACTTCGGATTGAGATTTCAATTAGAGGTATTATTATTCTCATTATAGTTGGGGTAGACATTTTTGGCACCGTTGTCGGGGATGGTGTCAAGCTAAGAGCCTTTTATGATTATTTTAGTTTCTAGTTAATTGTTTGAATTTCATGAATCTGCATGCATAATAGAAGAAGAAGAATTGCCTATTGTAATAACCCCCAAAAGTCCAATGCAAGGGAACCCACCTCCTGGTGGAAATAATCCACCACCACCTGGTCCAACATTTGAGTTTCCCATCTCTGACGAGCATGATAATGCTAACCTCAAGAACATTCCAACATCTTCACTTCCTAAGTTCTATGGGTTGGTCACAGAGGATCCAGATACATTTTTGTTTGAGTTTGATGTTCTCTGTAGGAGTTTTGACTATACTACAGATGCCCATAGACTCAAAGTTTTTCCAGCCACTTTGAAGGAGTCATCCTTGAGATGGTTCATGAGCTTGGGTAGTAGCACAATCAATACATGGGATGAGATGAAATAGTTGTTTCTTGCAAAATATAAAGATTATTGTAGAGGCACTGATCGGCATGGGGATGATATCTTTAGAATGACACAAACTGAAGATGAGAGCCTTGAGGAGTATCTAGAAAGGTTTTTCTTTAGTGTGAAGAAGTCCAAGCATAGTACTCTGAATGAAGAGTCTCTCAAATTGATATTCTTGAGGCGTATCAGTGATGAATGCACCAATTCCTTAGATCTATTGGGGGGGGTGACATTACACAATCTACTTGGGCTAAAATAGGGAAAATTTGCAAGAAGTATTCCAGATCTGCTTCTAAGAAGAATAGGAGATTTAAGCCAGGAGCATCATCATCATCATTTGGAACTGGAGTTTCTAGGTTGGAACTTAGTCATTTGTTAAAAGATTTCAAGGGGGACATTATAAACAATATGGCTACTCAGTTGGATACATTAGCAGCTAAGAAGAAGCATGAGGAAGCTGATGCATTTCTTGCAAAATTCTATCCTCATTGTAAGCAGTGGAAGAAAGATTGTAGATGTAAGATGGTTGCAAATGTTGAAGTACCTAATTTCAAACCAATTCAAGGGGAGGATGAACAAGTTTTCTATGTTGCTCAGAGAAGACCAAATTTTCAGAGACAAGGTATGCCACCTGATCCACTTTCCTTTTCTGGTTATAGTGGTAATTCTTATGCCCCAAATAACCAATGACAACCACAGTATTCTCAAAATTTTGGTAATTATCCACATTGGTATGGATCACAAGGCCAAGGACAACAATTTGCTAATCAAATACCCCAGTGGCAGCAGCCATAGGGAAATTGGTATCCACCTCAGGGTGCAGGGAACCAATTTCAAGGGAATTGGCAATTTACCTCTTAATGGAGGGGGAACCCATCATGGTCATCCCAATCTTCTGGATATCAGCCCCCTGCTCAGCAGCCACAACCTCCTGCTTTAATGCCACCTCCTATAGCCACAACACCACCTCCCAAGCCAACACAGCTGCCTACTCAATCATTGCCTAATCCAAATATTAAATCTCAGCAACAACAACAAGCTTATTCAGCTGATGCTAATCAATACCCAGCCTATTCTTTATCACTAGATGATATTCATCTCTGATCTGGAACAACATTACCTAATCCCTCTCAGCCAGTTATTACTAAGGTACAAGAAGAGCAACCAATCTCTGATCCTAATGATGTAATACCTCAGAATTAAATATTATCACCATTTCCCCAAAGATTGAAAGACAAAGAAGTTTCAACTGATCCACAACAAAGCTTTGCTATTCTTGATCAATTGAAGCATATTTGTGTTAAAATTCCATTACTGCAAGCAATAAAGGATGTTCCAATATATGGTAAAGCATTGAGAGAGGCATGCCTAAAGAAACCTAGCAGAAAGAAAAAGTATCCACAAACAGTTCATGTTATGGGTCAATTGGCTGATATTATGTTAGGAAAAATTGCTATTCCAAAGTATTCTGATCCAGACAGTCCTGTTGTGAGTATAGTCATTAATGACAGTCAAATAAAGAATGTTTTAGTTGAGCTAGGGGCAGTCATTAATGTAATGACAAGAGAAGTAATGAAACATCTAGAGATAGATAGTTTAAGGGCTACACCCACAATTCTTCAACTTGCTGATGGCTCTGTAGTGAGACCTGATGGTATGATAGAAGATATAGTGGTCATTCTAGATTCCTGGGAATATCCTACAGACTTTATGATTTTATCCCCAAAAGCAACATTGGGGGGATATCCAGTCATTTTGGGAAGACCATGGCTTGCAACAACTGATGCATATATTGGGTGTAGATCATGAGACATGACTATTTCAGATGGCAGTTCCACAAAAACATTGGCCTTGTATTCCCTTGCACAACCTCAACTTGAGCAGCAGCAGGCTGTTTGGCCTATTTTGGGAGAGGAATTTGAAGAAATTGACTCTATTAATCACCTTATGATGATTAATCGAGTGCCACTCATGCAGTTATATGATGAAGAATCAATCCTTTATAAGGTTCTGACAAATGAATTAATAGAAGACCAAGAATTGCAGGAATTGGTTCCGAATATTGTAGGATTGGATTTTCCTGCAGCCACTGATATCTTGCATACCTTGTTGCCGCAGGAATTGTCATATTCTCATGTTTTTGATATAAATTAGATTGATCTTACTATCAAGATAGAGGTTGAATTGAATAAATATTTGAACATCAACAAGAATATAGCAGATACTCAGAAGGATAGCCTGGTGGACTTGCTAAAACTCCATAGAAATGCCTTTGCATGGGATTACAAGGATATGAATGAAATTGATCCAGCAGTTTGTACTCATCGCATTTACATAAAGGATGAGTGTTGTCCCCTCAGACAACCTCAAAGAAGAGTCAATCCTACCCTGAAGGAGATAGTTAAAGAAGAATTGCAGAAATTGTTGAAAGCTGGATTTATCTATCTTATTTCTGACAGTCAATGGGTATCACCCTTGGTGATAGTTCCTAAAAAGGAAGGCAAATGGAGAGTATGTGTTGATTATAGAGCCTTGAAATTAGCCACAAGGAAGGATCATTTTCCACTGCCATTTGTAGATCAGGTATTGGATTCTCTTGCTGGTAAGAGATATTTTTCATTTTTGGATGGATTCAGTGGCTATAATCAGATACAAATAGCTCCCGAGGATCAGGAGAAAACAACATTTACTTGTCCATGGGGCACTTATGCATATTATGTTCTTCCTTTTGGGTTGTGTAATGCTCCAGCCACTTTTCAAAGGGCAGTCATCATTATTTTTTATGATATTTCTCAAGACATAATGGAAATTTACATGGATGACTTTACAACCTATGGTTCTGAATTTGATCAAGCATTGGGTAATTTGAAGAAAGTTTTGCAACAGTGTGAAGACTACAACTTGTCTCTAAACAGTGAAAAGTGTTTCATTACAATGGAAGAAGGAATAGTCCTTGGTCATCATATATCTGTACAAGGCATACAAGTGGATCCAGCAAAGATTGAGGTTATTCAACATATTAATAACCCTGTTAAGCAGAAAGATGTTAGAAGTTTTCTTGGCCATGCTAGATACTACAAAAGGTTTATCAAAGATTTTAGCAAAATTGCAAGTCCCTTATATACACTGCTTACTAAAGATGCAAAATTTAAATGGACCTCAACATGCAATGAAGCTTTTTTAAAGCTTAAGCATGCTTTGACTCAAGCACCAGTTCTAAAAGGATCTAATTGGTCTCTGCCATTCCAAATCTATACTGATGCATCTGATTATGCTATAGGAGCGGTGTTAGGACAAAAAGTTGACAAGTTGGAAAATGCAATATATTATATCAACAAGAATTTGCAAGGACCTGAATTGAATTATAAAGTTATTGAAAAAGAAATGCTAGCTGTCATATATGCCCTTAACAAGTTTAAAAGTATATTACAGGGTATCTAATATTTGTGCATATAGATCTTACTGCAATTAGATATCTTATGAATAAGCCATCCATCACTGGTAAACTGGCTCGTTGGTTATTGTTGATGCAGAAATTTGATATCACAGTTGTTGATAAGCCAGGGAAGTCTAATGTTGTTGCAGATGCAGGAAGACTCTACAATGATAGATGACACTTTTCCAGATGAGCATTTGTTTCTCATACAGGCTCATACTTCTTGGTATGCTGATATTGCCAACTATTTAGCTGCAGCTAAGATGCCAATTTCTTTCTCTCCTAAAGAAAGAAGGTTGCTAGTTGAAAAAAGTTTTAACTTTTCATGGATTGTTGATTGTCTATTTTATACTAGACCTGATCAAGTTATGTGAAGATGTGTCAGAGAAGATGAAACATATGACATCTTGCATGCATGTCATGATGAACCATGTGGAGGTCATTTTGCTGTGAAAAGGACAACACTAAAAATACTCAATACTGGTTATTATTGGCCTACACTACACAAGGATGCAGCTCAGTACACAAGGAAGTGTGACAGGTGTCAGTGAATGGGCAAACCTACAAAATCTGATGAGATGCCACTATATCCTCAAATATCTGTTACACCATTTGACAAATGGGGATTAGATTTTGTTGGCCCCATTGATCCACCTTCTAATGGCAAATCTTATATCTTGGTATGTACAGACTATGTGAGAAAATGGGTAGAAGCTTGAGCTATACAACATGCAAGAGATAATAAGGTAGCTGAATTTCTCTATGAAGAAATATTTACAAGGTATGGAGTACCCAGGGAAATTGTTTTAGATTAGGGACCTCAATTTACATCAACATTGATAAAAGCTTTGGTCAATGAATATAATATAAGACATAGGAAATCTACTCCATACCATCCACAGTCTAATGGCCAAGTAGAAGTTACCAATAGAGAGCTTAAGGCTATTCTTACAAAAACAATGTCAGCGAATGGGCAGACCTACAAAATCTGATGAGATGCCACTATATCCTCAAATATCTGTTACACCATTTGACAAATGGGGATTAGATTTTGTTGGCCCCATTGATCCACCTTCTAATGGCAAATCTTATATCTTGGTATGTACAGACTATGTGAGAAAATGGGTAGAAGCTAGAGCTATACAACATGCAAGAGATAATAAGGTAGCTGAATTTCTCTATGAAGAAATATTTACAAGGTATGGAGTACCCAGGGAAATTGTTTCAGATCAGGGACCTCAATTTACATCAACATTGATAAAAGCTTTGGTCAATGAATATAATATAAGACATAGGAAATCTACTCCATACCATCCACAGTCTAATGGCCAAGTAGAAGTTACCAATAGAGAGCTTGAGGCTATTCTTACAAAAACAGTGTCTATCCATTAGAAATATCGGTCTAATCGGCTTTCAGAGGCAATTTGGGCATATAGAACAACATGGAAAACACCAATTGGATTCACACCTTTTGAGATGGTTTATGGCAAAATAGCAATGATGCCTATTGAATTTGAGCATAAAACCTTGAGAACAGCTCTACAACTGAATATGACATTGTCTGAAGCACAAAAGGAATGCATTCAACAGTTAAATGCTCTTGATGAATGGAGAAAGATAGTTGTTCAACAGATAGAGTTGATTCAAAACCAAAGAGCCAGATGGCATGATAAATATATCAAAGAAAAGAAATTCAAAGTTGGTGACTGGGCACTCTTGTATGATTCCAGATATAAGGATGCTATGGGAAAACTCCAAACAAGGTGGTTGGGTCCTTATGAGGAAGATGAAGTTTTTCACAATGGAGCAGTTCGGTTGTCCACAATAGATCCTGTTCGATTTAAACTCTTAGTGAATGGACACTGACTACGAATTTATCACAAGCCAGCTATTAGAGAAGAGTTTCTGCAGCAGTTTGCTCCTCAAAATGAAATACAAGTTCCTGTAGCAAATGGTCCCGTTCCTGCAGCAACTGCCAATGATTCAGCAACAATTCATGAGCTTCCTGTTGCACTTAAGCATGATGATAAAGGTGATGTTCCTGCAGCCTTTGCAGTGAACTTATCTACCGTATCATAATAAGATATTTCCATGTGAAATATTGTTCTCCGTACATAAAGTTCCATCCACTACATTCCATCCCACTTTCTTACCTGTCACTTCATTTCATTTCGCCATCATTTTCGCCCAATTGCAGGTACGTGTATATTGTATTTTATTTTAATTATGCATTAATTAGTTCATTATGATTTTAATCCTGTTTTAATCCGCTTCAAACCCGAAATCTCTTCAGCTTGTGTGGACACGTGCTAGGTTAAGTTGGGGGGGGGTACTTTATGGTCCTTTTTCCCAGTAAGATTTATTATCTCAAACTGATTTCCTAACTGACATTACTTATGATGATTATTATTTCACACGAGTGAATAATAAGTTCTGCCGCCAAATTTAAGATATGTAGATTTTAGCCCTTGTGACTCTGTCAAACATTTTGGTGATGCTGCGGAAGTATCAGAGTAAAAGATGGGTGGTGATCTGATTCGCCATGAACGAACTATCCATGAAGGGTTGTTGCAGGATGTTGTCTGTGTGCATTATTTCCAAAACCACGGCTGGCTGGATTATTTCTTGAGAATCAGGGATTTCAATGACGAAATAGCTGCGGAATTTATGCATTCTTTTGACGAAGGAGAAGCTACAGTTAAGGGGTTGAGGGTAATTGCTACAGAGCAACGAATTGTAGAGGTCACATGGTTGCTGCAGGAAGGAGAACTCTTTCCAGAATCGAAGGATGCAAGGAGTGCCAGGGCAGAGTTCACAATTTCTACTGATAGACCCTTAATGGTGGATAGGCAAGGGGCTAGAAGGGTTTCTTTTCCAACACATTGGCCTCAGGTAGCTCTGTATAGTATGAAATATATTACCTGTGAAGGATGGTATTCAAATCTCCATTCACCTCACTTCAAGTTACTTAGTCATCTGCATCATGACCGGCGAGTTAATGTCCCAAATTTCTTGTATCATCTCATTTCTATAAGTGCTAAGGAGACTAAAAAATATGGAAATCGTTTTGTTAGCCATCATGGACTGGTAAAGTTGCTAGTACAACGGTCCCTGAGAGATGTTTCACAGATGGAATGGGGTGTGTTTGAAGATATTCTGCAATTTAGGGTAGATGAAGCCCCTATTGAAAATAATCTGTCGGTTCAAGAAGAGATAGTTCCAGAAGATCTTTCTCGTGAAAATGAGGGTTTGCTGGTTGCTGAAGGAGCTGCAATTATTTTAGAAGAAAATATTGAAGCAGAGTCAATCGAAGGACAACCCTCTACCTCTCTTCAAGGAGGTTCACCTATTTTATAGAGGGAAGGAAAAGAATTGGAAAAGGAGGAGTCAGATGAAGAATTTGTTATCCGGCCGCAGGAAGTGCATATCCCTCCTTCAGCCAAGAGGCGTCAAACAAAAATAAAAACTCATGCGTCCGTTTCAAAAGTGTCTGCGAGGAGAATGAGAAGAAGAACACAAAAGACTCAACTGGTGAGTCATCCAGCAGAGGTGATTGCAGTAGAAACTTCAGAAGAAGAAAACCCTACAGAAGAGGAAATTCAAGAAAACCCTGTAGAAGAGGAAATGCAAGAAAATCATGCAAGAGAAGAAATCCAAGAAGAAATTCAGGAAGAAATTATAATGGATAAGCTTGCAAATCTGGCTTCAATGGCATTGCAATGTGAGGAGATTATTGATGATGTTCCACAGCAACCTGAAGAAAACGTGGGAAAGATGCCAATCGAGAATGAGGAAGTTATTGAAGAAATCCCATGGTCTAAGGTAGGACCCATAAGAACTCCTTCATCCCTAACTAGCTTATCAATTGCTTTAACATTCTTTAGGTAATGGGAAATAGAGAAGGATAGGTTGCAAGGGATAATAATAAGCAGCAAAAAGAGATTGAGAAGAAAGATAATATAATTAAAGAATTGGAGACTAAGGTAGAAGAGATTTATGGTATGGTTCCTGAGATAATGCAGTGTAGGGCTCCCCCAAGAATTTATGCAGTGCACTTGAAAGAACGGTATCTGAATTTCAGATTAAATCGCATAGTAAGGGACCTTAATCCATCCTTGGAAACACCTGAGGAATTCTATCATGCTTATCAAACCTCCCCACATTCTGTAAGGAACCTATTATGTGAATTATATTTACATAATTATGTTGTACCCCAGGACAGAGAATGGAATCCTTTGTTGTACATTGGGGATATCCATCTCATAGCTCTAATGTCTTGGATACAAAATGAAATGATTATAAGACCACAAGCCAGGGAGTTTGAAAAATTGGAACTTGACTGTCCATTGCCATTGAGGAGGGAATCAGATACACCCAGGGTTTTGTATTATGATTGACAAAAGTTGCTAATAAGAGATGATGTTAGAAAGATAGTACTTCCAATGAGAGAGGAAGTTTATCAAGCGTATGAGCAATTGGTTCAGACCCATAGGACAACAACACTAAAGGGACTAACTCAACGCTGGAATCATCTACCAGATCATTTAAAACTAGGAGAACCCTACTCATTATAGAATTTTCATGCAGCTATACAAAGAGCCTCCAAGTACATACAACTAGGAAGGGAGAAATCCAATAATTGGTTGCCATTAATCTTTCAGCCTCCTATCCTTATGTGGCCACTTTTGGCATGCCAACCAACATAATAGAATTATGATGTAGATGTGGAAGAAACACCTAGATGGTCCAGATTGGAGAAAATGAAGGAATTCTAGTGGAATTTGCCTTCCAAGGGAACCGGACAGGACACTGTTGGTGATTTCAGAGTTTTAGCAAAAATCAGAAATTTTCTTTTTGCTGCAGGAGCAACAAACCCTTAAAGTTGGGGGGCATGATAAGTCGGTATATTGACATGTTTTTTTATCAGGACTTAGGCTTTTGGTATCTTTTGGGTTGCATTGTGATAGTAAAATATTGTGAATTGACTATATGTAATCCATGTTTTAAAACTGAACTTAAGAAATCATGTTTGAACCTTGTCTATTAATTCCTTCAACCATGCCAATTTATTCCTGCAGCCAAATGGTTTGTCCCTATGATATGCGAATTATTTAGGATGATTTCATATGTGAGTTAATGAATGTATTAGTTAAGTAAGATACATATGCATGTCCTTGTATATTGTTTCTGTTTTAGTGCAGAGAATAATTGATGTTGCGGTGGAGAATTCTCTTTCGCGCCTAAGGACTGGAGAACCACGTTCAGATAGCTGGAGGTCAAGTTGAAGGAGATTCAAGTGAACGCAATCTATGGCATAATCGGAGCAGTTGTACTTCACCATTGGAGTTTAACTCCGGTGCATGTTTAAATTGCAAAATATCTCTTTGGCATGCAAAGACTATGGTTCGGTTTTAGATCCACAGTTCCTGCAGCCAAGCTCTCTGTTATCCCCTTCATCTGATAGCTATCCGCCTCTTCTTCTAGGCGTAACTGGAGTTGTCCATTGTAGTCTGTCTTTTCTTTATAATAAGCTCTTCCTTCTTTTCTGAGAGTTAGATAGAATGGAAAGAGATTGAGCAGAGTTTTTTGTCAAGTATTCTGAATTTTCTCTCTTTGAATATGTAATCATCTTTCAGGAAGAAATGAATAAAAATATGTTATTCTGATCTATTAATAGTTCTTTGCTGAGAATTTGATATCACTCATCCAAGGGGGCCCACTTGGTGAGTGATCTCATGTTTATGATTATTGAAGTTAGTTTTTACTTAGTTGCAGTAGAAGTTCATGACTAGGTTGTTCCTGCAGCCATTGGAAACAGATCCTTTGACTGTTCCTGCAGCCAAGACAAAATGGTGTGATTCTTGTTATTTTCATTAGATCATTTCAGTAGAGTTTTGTAAAGTTCTCATTTAGCCTTTATGATTTCCATTCCTACCTTTCCTGTAGTAATTTAGAATAATCAATTAAGGAGCTTACTGCATATATATTGTAGACTCATTTCAAGTTTTACATTCCTGGATTGACAACTAAATGAACACCAGCCATGAGAATAGTAAACTCTACCATATGAATGTCCAAACTTCGGATTGAGATCTCAATTAGAGGTATTATTATTGTCATTATAGTTGGGGTAGACAGCTGCTTCTGCTAAGGATATCCCTAATCTTAGGGAAAATATCAAAGACCTATATGGGATTAGCAATACCCTGGCTAATGCCTTGAAAAAAATCAATTAGTTTCTTCTCTCGAGTCTGGCTGGTTTTGCTGGCTTTGTGGGGCTTTAGCCGATTCTCTATGGTTTTTTCCTGGCTTTTCGTTGGTTTGTTCCTTTTTGTCTCTTATTGCTATATCTGTTAAGTTCCATTTGGAAAGGGTTTCGGGGCCCCTTCAAAACCTATTTTTACCTTAATCAAAACAATATGTGTTGCACTTATGGAGATAACATACATTAGGCAATCAAGATAATAGTAATCCACAGATAATTTAATAATATGCATTTTCTTGAACAACTAACAATAGCACCATCTTCAAACAAGAGTTAAAACTCTAGAGTTAGATATATAAAACAATTTAGATGTCAACTTTTTTTTTATGAAGTTATGAGTACTCCTTAAGTCAATCAACATTGTACTCTTTTCTTATTTATGAAACCCAATGGCTTGAGAGTTTGTGGGGAACTAAAACTTGAGAGTGTATGCCAAGAAATTATGAGTTTTAAACTATGTGATTCCTCATCTAACTCCCTATCATAGTCTAATAGTGGTTCCTTCCCTTCTTCCTCACTCATACCTTCAATATTAAATAATTTTTTTTCATTGCATTTATGTCTTTGAATGTATTTTCCATCATAACTGAAACTTAACCCTTTTTCTCTCTTCTTGATTTTTTGTGGAGTCAACCTAATGGATTGAAGTAGTGACTATGTAGGACACCTCCTATCTTTTGTGTTTACAATCCCCCAATGCTCGTTGGCCAAAAACTTCTCCTCAATTTTTCTTATCATAACCATTGCATGTAACACAAATTATGATTGGAACAAATGTACATCATGTTTTATGTGGTCTCTTAAACCTCCTAGAAATAATTTCTTCAATTTGTATTCTCTAACATTCTCTACTCTTAGACTAAGGGCTCAAAATTGGTGAGAATAGTCCTTGACCATACCTATTTACTTTAATTGAGTGAGTTGAAAGAAGTAGGTATGCATAAAATCATCTCCATAGTGGGTATCAATCTCTCCTTTAAAATTGACCATGTGGTCACACATCCTTCCTTTCTCTTCTCATCATGTAGTCACTGATACCAAATAAATTAGTCCAGTTCTAGGTACAAGGACGTTATATCTATTGACTTGGAACACATGATGAAGACTATAAAATTTCTCCATTTGGAAAATCTAATTGGTTAGATTTGTGCCATCAAAATTTCACATATCCAACTTGAGAATGAATTGCCTAGGCATACGATGATTAAAGAGTTTTTCGTCCTTGAAATTTGAATTTGTCCCCCAAAATTCATGTTCAATAAAAGCATTATCTTCTATCTTATTAGGTAAATCTTCTCCCTTACACTTCATCCCTTCAATAAGTGTTTCTAATTTCTTTGAAAATTCACTCGTTGTTTTTCATCTCCATCCTCACTAATGATATTTCTAGATCCATCTCCTTCTTCACAGATGAAATTCCTTCAACTATCTCATTTATCAATGAAAAATTACTTTTGACCTTGTTTATCTCCTCCTTAGGATTAATATCCTCAATTTCTATATCATCTCTATTTGGAGATTTACTAGGTTTTGTAGCATTTTTTTGCCTGTTATTGAAGGCCCCACCATGATGGAATAATTTGTTGAATACACCTCAAGACCGAGAGGAGGGGGGTGAATCAATCTGGAACTTAAAACATTTAATCTTAAACTTTATCTTTCCAAAACACAATCAACTTATCTTTCACTTTATCAACTACAAAGAAGAACAAAGCAAAGAGACAAAATGCACAAGAGAACACTAGATTTATGTGGAAAATTCAAACATGGAAAAACCATGGTGAGGGTCAATTCACAATATATGAAATTATTACAAATTTGTTTTAGGCTTATTGCTAAGGATGCACACTACCACCTAAAGACTTGCAGATTAAGATGCATTATCCTACCTACAAGATACAAAAGGACTCGTAGGATGAATCTCATTGCTCGAGGGCAAGATACAAAAGGACTTGAAGGTTGAATCTCACTACTCCAAGGAAATATACAAAAGGACTTGTAGGCTGATGATCACTTCTCTAGGGAAAGATACCATATAACAACATTTGAGCCAATAGGATAAAGTCTTCTCCAAAATGAAGGTGCATTTGACAAGTAGCCAACTCCAACAACAATTACCACCACACTATCACTGTCTTCACATCACACAATGCTACAAGTGATATGATCATCAAAGAAAATTCAAACATGGTTTAATTTACTTGCTCACATCAGTACACCCATACAAAAAAACTCCAAAATAATCTTCTATATATACCATCTTCTTCATTACAAATATCAACTAGGTTAGCCAAAACAAAAATAAGCCTAGGCCTTATTAAGCTAGCCACCAAACATCATTGTGTTCTAATCCAAGAGATAGAGAAGACCTAAAACGTCATATTATGCTTCTCTAAGTAGCTCCAAATAACATACATTTTGGCACACATCATCCAAGGATGCTAACAAGGTAACATGTAGATAAACAATGTAGCACATAATTAGTCGACCCAAACACATAGCATCCAAATGAATAAACTTGGTGTGGATCCCCACATACCAAAGGTAGGACCCAAATAAAACTTAACACATTCTCCAAAGTTAGCATAGATATTAAGATCATAACACAAATTGGAAAACAAAACTTTGTCAGCCAAAGTACAACAATTACCCAAAAGACAACATCGTACACAATGTAGCACCAACAAGAACATTCAACACCATGAAAATCACATAAGGACATTCATAGAACATTCAAAGTCATTCCTAAATAATTATTGCTCACCATCACATCTATACATGTTGGTGCAACGCAAACAAACACACAAAACTTCATTGCAAGAATGCTAGGAAACACAGTCCTAAACAGAACATCCATAATTCTTCTTACAAAACACTTCAACATTGGAAACTAGAACTAAGATAACACAAACAACACAAACATATCCTCCGAGTCACAACACCTAAAACACCAATGTAGAGAAATGTGGAGCATTTTCTAGACCAATCAAATCCACTTCTGACAGAACGCTAGACTATCAATAAACACCAATCACAAGCCACATCGCTTGCAACAACAACAAATTGAAAAGATAGCAATAGAATGTCTATAGAGCATAAACATAATCTTGAAATTAGCAGGAGAAAGTTCTCAAATATAGAGGAATGCAGCTAGTCAGACTTTAAACACCCTTTCTTGCATATCACATCTCCTCATACAATTTTTTTTTAGAAAGAACATTAACTTGAACAAGATTGAAACAACTAAGAAAATCACATCCTCACCATAATCATTATGCTCTAAATCTACAACATATTATCATCAACACTTCATATAGAGTGTAGACATCAGACACCAAGAAGGTAGACATCCTCAACCCAAAGTAATTGCAATTATTTCTTCAACCCAATACAAAACATATCTAACATCCCAATACAAGTTGCAGCTTGATAACAAATGAAATCATTACCAACACCACTCCATTGACATCAACAAAAATACAACAACATCAATGACAATAGAACAACATCTCAACATCAAGAATATATCATGAAGGACAACATATTGTCAAAAATTAGGTTGACATCAATGGCAACACATATTGCCAACAATCTCCCCCTTTGTCATTGATGACAACACCATATATAATATTGCATAAAATTCCCCTATCGACTGTAATTCTTCTATTCAATTGGTTTCTCTCCCCCTTTGACATTAAGGACAAAGGGCGTGCATATATACCTCATCATTATTTCAGTATTGATATCTCTTCCCTTTTTAATTTTATATCTGAAATCATTCTACCTCTACAATAGAAACAAACCAACCACTTGCTCCTCCTAAGAGCAACACTTAACATAAATCCAGGACTAAGGATATATCTTGAAATTATCCCCTTGCATAAATGCACCAATGTATGCATCTTAGTTGGAAGGAGAGGCAATAACCCCTAGCTTCTATCAGAGATACTCAAAGGTATCATTTGGAAGTACCTTAGTGAACATGTCTGCAATCTAATCCTTATTTGGCACATACTCTAATTTTAATTCCTTCTCTACAACTCTCTCCCTTAAGAAGTGATGCCAAATAGAAATAAACTTGGTTCTTGAATGCATCACAGATTCTTTGAAATATTTATTTCACTAGTATTGTCTCACATAATAGGAATGTGCTCATCATAAATCACCTAAGTGATATCTTTCAAAGTTTGCTTCATCCACAACACCCGAGTGCAACAAGATGCTACAACAATATATTTTGCTTCTATAGTGGATAGGAAAATTCAATCTTTCTTATTGTTGAACCAGGAGATCAATCTGCCTCCTAAGAAAATTTCACTACCGCTGGTACTTCTTCAGTCATCAATACATCTAGTCCAATCAACATCTATGTGAGCCATGACAGAGAAATCACTGCCCAATTTTGTACCATAGAAATAATATGAAGTCCCTTTCAAACACCTATATATCATTTTGACTGCCACATTGTGCAACTTATTAGGATTAGCCTTATATCTAGAAACCATACATACAACATACATAATATCAAGTCTATAAGTAGTCAAGTACAACAAACCACCTATCTTAGATCTATAATAAGTTTGATCAACCTCCATAGATCCATCGTCCTTACTCAAATGGCAACCAATCACCATGGGGGTACTCATTGGTTTAACATTCTCCATTCCAAACTTCCTTAACATCTCCTTGATATACTTTGCTTGATAAATAAGATTCCATTATCTAAGTAAGCAACTAGAAGGCCAAGAAAGAAGGATAATTCACCAATCACTGACATCTGAATTGCTTCTGCAAATATTCTACATGCCTCATCTTTTCCTCCAAAGATGATATCATCAACATATACAACTACTATCAACAAAATTTCATCCTCAATTATGAAATAATATTTCTATCAGTTGTACCTTTCTTGAAGCCTTGTTGCAGTAGATACTTGTCCAACCTAGCATACCAAACCCTAGGGGATTTCTTAAGACTATATAGTGTCTTTTTCAATCTGCATACCATGTATGGATCTTTTTCCAACTGAAGCCCATTTTTTTTTATGTAAACTTCTTCTTCTAGTTCTCCATTCTAAAAAGATGAGTTGACATCCATCTGATATACCTTGAAGTTTTTATGAGTAGCAAAAGCTAAGAACGCTCTGTTTGCCTCCATTCTAGCCACTAGAGGAAAAGTCTCCTAAAAATTAACGCCTTCAACTTGAGAATATCCTTACACAAAAGTCTAGCCTTGTTCCTTGCCACTTTCCCTTATTAATTCATTTTGTTATGAAACACCCACTTGGTTCTAATGAGATTCTTGTTAGCATATCTAGAAAGAAGTTCCCAAGTGCAATTCTTCTCAATCTGATCAAATTATTCATCCATAGCTTTCATCTATCCTTCCTCCCTACATGCATCTGAAAAAATTTTAGGCTCAAGTTTTCATATAATCCTAATATTCACATGTTCACTTGTCTTGGCAAGTTTGCTTTAGCTCTGCACACCTTCATTCTTGTTACCACTGATATGATCTTCAAAGTGTTTCTTTTGAACATATCTTGTTAGAGTCTTGGAGGTATTTTATAGTTCCTTTTACTTTGCTTTGTTTTCTTCTTATTCCTTCTCTTATTCATCCTCTTTAGTGCAAGGAACAACATTAGGTCTACAATCATCTAGTTCTAGTGAAATCCGATCCCAAGCTTCATCTACTCTAACATTTGGACTTTCAACCATCTTCTAGAGTCTTATGTTGAAACATTTGTAGTCTTTCTTCTTCTTGAGTACCCAATAAATATTCCTTCAACAACTATTGAATCAAACTTTAAAAGATCATCTTCATCTCTTTGATATAACATTTGCTTAAAAAGATTTTAAAATACTTGATAGTAGTAGGTCTTTTATACCAAATATTGTAACAGGTTGAGGATGAGGAAATCAAGGTTAGCAAAATCACAAGCATGCAATATTAAATAAGCATACTAAAGAATAAAAGGCATACAAATGAACTTGTTTCACCTTGATTCTTCACCTCCTCCAATTGAGTGGGAAGTGAAAGTGTGCACCCAAAGACTTCCACTTCATTTGCTCCTTTGGATGAGAGATGTAGATTGCTCTCCACTACACAACAAGTGATTAAGATGTTGATGATGTGAGGGATGGATTGGCTTATGTGAGGAAATATTTGATCATAATGTAGGTAGGATGGATGATTTTGTTTCTCAAAGGGATAGCATAACAATGTACAAAATATAAATCCCATTGTGAAGGGTGGAGACTCCAATTTATAGATTTTAGGGGCCCAAAATGGATGGCCAATATCAAAGGGGAATGAAAGGCTAGGATTGGAAGTGAGTGAGAGAGGATTTGAGAGGACAAGTGGGAGATCCAAGACATTTTCCATGAAGGTATTTCTTGTCTCCACACTTCTCAAGTACCTTGGGAAGAGAGGAAAGGAATATAAAATTTCTTAGGAGAGGACAAGAAGAATTAAAAATTCCCAAATAAGAGAATGTGTAAGAATAATAAAGGATAAAGGAATTAAAAATTCCTTGGGAAGAGGGGGCATGGAGACATGCAAGGGATTTGACATTCCTTGAATGGACCAAAAGGAGGTGGCATTTAAGGTTGGAGGGTGAGATGGGAAGGCCATTTATGACAAGGAGTTGAGTCATTCGTAATCATGCTGATTAGGGACGTGCAAATGATTAAGTGGGATGATTAGGTAGGTTAATGAGATATTATGAGAGAAAGTAGGTGAGTTAGGAGGTTGGGACATGAGGAGAGAGAATGAGTGGGGGAATATAAAATTGGAGAAAATGATAATCATGATTAGGCTATATTAATTAGGCTAGATGATGAGATTGGAAGGGTGGTTTGTAGGAATCAAGGGATTGGTTAATTAACTAATTGGTATTTTTAGAAGAAATATTAGGTAAGGTTGTGGATTGAAATGATCTTTTAGAAGAATAGGATATAAGCAATTTTTTGATAAATTAATTATAAGGCTAAGGTGATAAAATTAATTAAAATATAAATCTTCAAAGAGAAAGGGAGGATCGGAGAGGAATGGTGTGAACTACCGAAAATTTGAATCGACAGCAATTCTAGAAGGAGTAGCAGGGCGATGGTGAAGCGGAGCATGGCAGTAGGTGTGGAGAGAAACATGGTGGTGCTAGCATTTGGGCATAGGAAGTAGAGGCTACTATCCCTATGGAGACCATCTGAGTTCTAGCTGCAAAAGAAAAATGGAAAATTGCAAACTCTGAAAGACCTCAAAACCCACTGTAGCCACAAGATGGTACGCATATAGTAATGTATCGACCCCAATGGGTGTTTGAAGGGGGCAGATGGGTTGATAGATATCATCCTTTCTACCAAAATCAACATCAAGTGGGTCCTTCCCTAAGCAGAGATCAAATCACAAATCAGAAGAAACGACTGAAAAAACCTTGGGCTTCCATGGACAAGACGGAGATCGATCCCTCATCAGAATCTAAGGAGGTAGGATACCTTTCTGACCGATAGTGTAGCATAGCACCTTCATAAGCATGAGCTTAAGAAAGGTAGGAGTTGGTCATTCAGGCAAACAAATATTCTAAAAGTAGATCTGGTTGACAAATGGAGATCCAGGAATTGTCGGTCGAACCAACAAAATTTGGAAAAGAAAGGGAGATCCCAAAGAAATCGGTGAATTCTCTCGGAAGCATACGGAGGTTCAAAATTAGGTGAGTGACCCCTCCATTTTGACAATCCCTTTGAATGATAGGAGAATTAATTAAATTAGGGAAGATTTTCGAAATAGATGTATTTTCACCAAATAGGGTGGGGGGCACTAGAGCAGGGGCAATTTTGCTACCTGGTGTAGAGATCAATGGGGAGATGGGATTAAGGTCACGTCGCTGCCAAATGATTACTTTTTGGTTGAATTCTCAGACAAAAATAAAAGGTGCAAAACCCTAAATAGTGGCCCCTATATATTGGACGACATTGGAGTTCATTTGTTAGATTGACAACCAAATTTCAACACTAGAACCCATATTTTGCCCGAATATCCGGTGTGGGTAAGGCTATACAATATACCATCAGAATATTTGAATTATGAGGCTTTGAAAGAAATCAACAATTGCTTTAGATCTTTTATATCTGCAAATGAAATCCTGGAAGACAGGATCTGGGGAAGGTTTGCAAGGATTTGCGTCAGTGTCGATCAAATCTCAAGCATACCGAATAAAATTGGGATCTTGGGCAATGGGGAGGTGTGGACATAGGGAATTGACAGAGAAGACCAAATGTTTATCCATCCTAAATGTTTTTCAAGAGAGCATATTGGGGAAGGAGTGTGTAGTGTCAGCAAAAATCTCTAGAGAATATTCATGCACACAAAAGCCATAATTGTCACATGTAGATAACAAGATCAAAGAATAGAGAAAGGACACCCCTCTGACTCAGAATTACCAGAGTGGATGAATGATGTGATGGACAACACAAATCCCCAAAGGAAACAATCAGTTGAGGAAATTATGGGAATTTCTGATATTCCTGTCATCCCTTCAAATGGATCTCATCAAGAGATGACACATCAATGCGACATAGATAAGATTCAAGAAGACAAATCAGTGGAAGACAATATGGTAAACTTGCAATTACTACTTCAAGAGGAAAAATCTCTACAATTAGAGATAGAATCACATATGAGGATTTCACTAATTCCATTTGGTGAGGAATTTCCCATATCCTCAAAAGGGGATAAGGAAGAGAATACCACCATGGAAAGATTGAAACATGAGAATCAAAGACTACAAAAGGAAAGATGCATTCAATCTAAGCACATCATAGGAGATCATGATGAAGGCTCAAGTGCTTATGATGTGGAAGTCCATTAGAAAGATATTGGGGATGAGGTTTCTAGTTCAAAGTGAGAAGAGGATGATGAAAGGGGATCTGAGGAACTGGGTGATTGTAGCAGGAAAGGGTTTGAGGTCACTATATCTAAAATAAAAAAATCCTAACATCAAACCCAAGGGAAGGAGAGGGTGCAAGTAAAACAAAGCAATGTTGAAGATAGCAACAATGGCTACTGGACAAACCAAACTTTTAACAGGGAAGGGCGCTCCCCTTCCCCAGGGCGATGAAGATCACAACTTGGAATGTCAGGGGCTTAAACGCCCCTAACAAATGGCGCTTGATCAAGTGTCAAATTGACGAGTCAAAATGATATATTTGGGTTCCATAAGAAAAAAAGTGGAGTAGAACTAATATTGATAAGCGAATGCGATTGTGGAGACAATGGACTGGGAAATTTATGGAAGCTGAGGGCACCTCGGGAGGTATAGGCATCATTTGGAACCCACTGAAGGTCAAAGGAGAAGTTGTGGATGAGGGGAAGTACTAACTGATGCTGTGCAAAATGGGCAATGTTAGACTAAAACCTGTGGTCATATAACACATAAGAAACACCAGAAACAAAGAAGGGTTAGTGTTAATCAACCAAAAACTATTCTAAGCAGGCATACCAAAAGAGACACTAAAAACATGATGAAATATTTAACTATGGAAGAAAATACAAAAAAGCATCTCCAAATGCCTTCTAACATGCTCTTAGCTTCTTCTCCCTTGTTCCTCTCCTCTCCAAGTTCCAAATTAGTGTAGCTCTTAGCAACTTTTTGCACTATGGATGCCTTATGAAGATTCAAGATTGAAATTATGATTAATCTAAAATGTTATGCAAATGTGAACAAGAGCTAAAATGAGAGATTTATCTAATTAGCCAGTGTTGATTTTAAACCAAAAGAGTGAATATGATTGATTTATGCTAAATACTCTCTAAAAATGACTATAATGTAAATGCATACAAGTTTTCAGGATCTCGATTATGAAGAAATGAGCTCTATTTATAAGAAAAATGGAGCAATGGATGGTTGAGATTGAGTAATCTCAATAAGGGTCAGGATTGAATGATATTCAATCCATGTGAGGGCTTCCAACCCAATCCCAGGATGACAAGTGTCAACATGAGATTAGTTGAGAGGAGAGGGAATAAGCATTAAATGTTTGACATGACCTGAGAGTTAACTTGGGAGTTAAGGTCAAGGTTGGGTTGAGTGAATAAATTCATTATCCAAAGAATAATGCTTTTATCCAATGGATAAAATCTTGTGCAAAGGTTAAAGGGATAACCATGGTCAAAGCAATAAATGCTTGAGGAGACACATGGGTTACATGAGGGTTGAGTTAGGGGTCAAAGTCCCTAACCATGGGTGCAAGTGGATTTAACCATAAATGGTCATGTGAGAGCCATTAGTGGTTTGGAAGACTTTAGAGGTTAAATTGTTGAACACACAAAGCAATAAATGCTTTTCAAAGACTTTGGAGTCTTTGAGAAGTGACTTCAAGTTGCTTAGGAATGTGACAATAATTAGGGGATGGATTAGGCTAATTAGGAAGGGGTTAGAAGAATCTAAAAGGGGGTTAGGATTGGAAGTGGGTTTGGTGGGTGAGGAAAAATAGGATTTAAATTAAAATAAAATTAATTTATTTCAACTTGTGGTTGCAACTTGCATTTGTAGGAAAATGTAAGTGGGGGGATTTTTAATGATTTAAATAAATGTTTTATTTAATTTATTTAAAAGAAGAAAGGGGATTAAATTAAATAAATAGAATTTATTCATTTATTGATTGTGAATTTGGTTTAATGAATTAATTAAAATAAATTAAATAATTTATTTAATTAATAGGAGAATGATTGAAGATGAATTAATTAAATATTAATTTAATTAACTGGTGGCTAGTGGATTTTTAATCAAATAAATAGCAAATATTCATTTAATTAAAATGGACATATTTATGTGACTACATTTGCCCCTCTTTGAGACAGTGTGGGTTATCGCGTCATTTCAAAGAAAGAAAAACAGGTGTGAAGAAATATGCCCCATAAAATGTTAATTTAATGGGTGGTATGCCCCCTTGAGAGATGAACCAAAATTTTTGAAAAATTGAGCAATCTCTCGAAAAAGAAAGAAAATTGGTGGGGTGGTAGAAGAGAAGAATTTAGCAATATTGGTGAAAGAATGGAAGAAAACAGAGTGAATACGGAGAAATGGCAAGCCAATGAGTACCCTTAGGTCATGTAGGAGATACGGTGAAAATGTGGTGGTTGTGCTTTCGAGTGATGCTATATAATTGATCAAAATTGGTTGAACAATCTGGTGCAATTGGTTTAATTGCCACGGGCGATTCAAAGCATGACAGTTGATGCCAGTTGTTTGCTTGGACAAGATAAAGTCTGAGTAAGTGAATCAAAGTGACCTGATGTGACTTAGACAATTGATGTAATTGCCTGATGAAGTCAAGGTATAGGAAGCAAAATACTCGTTGAGACTTAGACAATTGATGTAATTGTCCGTTGGATTGTGATGGATTGGCTGATCAATTGATAGTGTGGGCGTGGGATGGATAGTTGTGGTGGATCATAGTAGCCCCGTTGAGATTAGGTCATTATGATAAATGCTCGATGTAGTCTAAGATTACCATGATTGATTACCTATTAAGACCCGAAGATACTTGATCAGAGTTTGATAGTCTAGGTGTGTGTGAGTCGATGTACCTGTGTAGATAGAGTAACTTGCTTGATTGGGTTGACTTAGGATGGGAAACGCAGTCCATCCTGTTTAGAGATGGATGGTGATGAACATGGCTTGATTGGGTTGATGGGAAACGATGAAGGGATTATGATGATGACCAATATAGGGAGGGTGAGGGGGGGATTCAATGTTAGATAGAAGATATGGAGGACCTATTCCTATGGAAGAAGAGTGAAATAGAGTATGCACCCATTGTCATTACTATGTATGAATGATATGCAACTATTTATGAATGTATGGATGGATGGAATGCAACAGAATGCAATATATACAGATGAGATGGAATGACGATCCATACTGCTTTATTTTCGTCATTGAGCATGATAATATCAAACTTGGATGAGGTAGTAGGAACCAAGGATGGAGCATTGTACGTGCAAACAAACAACATAAATAAAGAATACACAATATGGACCCTTGATAATGGTTCATGCTCATATGGTCGAGGTATACGCTGTAGTCAGCAAGCCATAGTGATCCATGACTGTATTTTGCATAAGATCACGTAGCTTAGTGAACTTCCCACGTAGACACCATTAGTACATGCCCCAAAATTTCATCGAAATAATTCGCAGAAGACATACAAATAATGCTTAGGAACCATCCCGACCACTCTAATCACTTGTGGATATCCCGGAGTAGCGTAGGAACCTTATATATATATATATATATATGAATGAATAACCTACAACTCAACCAAGTATTTGATAGCTTAAACATAGTTTTCTTGTAAAGAAAATGTCACAATGTCTTGGTTTTGGTAAGGAAAGATGCATCCTTGTTAAGACAATTTGTGTGTCGATGTTGATTGTTTGGTTGATGTGAGAAGTGATTATTGTTTGAGTATTTCACAATGTGTGTTTGGTATCTACTTGGATGCGTGTGTACAAGGTGTTGTCATGTTTTTTATTGATTTTTGATGTTTTCAAAATGTTTTTGGATTTTGTGAGATATTTTTCCAATGTTTTTGGTATTATGATGATTGTTTTGAATGTTTTTAGATTTTGTGAGACAGTTTTGAATGAAGAACTCAATAAATCACAAGTAATGCAGAATCCAATTCCATAAATAGGTTAAGGGCATTGCCCCCAGTTAAGTGTTGCTATAAAAAAGCGGGATGCAAGACGCATGAAGTACTATCCTTGATTGCAGATCAATAACAAGCCACAGTTTGGACGAATGGATGAATGAATGAAATGAATGTGATCGCAACAAATCTGAAAGACAATGGAGCCATAGCCGTTACGAGTGGCACCTGTTTGCCAAGTTTTCACCATCGTACTTACCCAAGGTGCCACCGGAGTGGTTGTTCACCGTTTGGATGCATGATTTTTCTTTACTATTTTGATTTTTTTGTATTTTCTTCAGGACATTTATTTGAATGTTTTTGGTGTTTTTCTGGTATGTAGGGGACCATGATGCTTTGTGCAGCTTATGTATAAAACCGTTTGAGGTGCATGCTATTGATTGGATCTGCTAGCGGTTCTCCTTCAGAAGTAGCCAACTGATATGCCTCAGACCCAAATACAGTAGTGATAACATATGGACCCAACCAGTTTGATTCAAACTTTCCTTGATGTTCTCTATTTGGTTGGTTATGAGGATTCTCTTGAAGAACAAGATCACCTACCTTAAATGTGCAAGGTCTAACTCGATGATTATAGCTTATGCTCATGCACTGCTGATAGGCTTTGAGGTGATTGTATGAAGCTTATTGTTTCTCATCTAGTAGCTCTAAGTCTTGAAGACATGATACTCTGTATGCTTCATCATCTATCAAATTATGCAAGGAAACCCATAGTGATGGTATCTCGACCTCAATAGGAAGGATGGCTTCTGTGCCATAGACCAATGAGTAGGGGGTTGCGCCTGTAGGGGTTCGAATGCTAGTTCGGTATGCCCATAGTGCTGGATTCAATTTAACATGCCAATCACGACAAACATCATTGACTGTCTTCTTGAGGATTCTTAATATGTTCTTGTTTGATGCTTTAGCCTAACCATTTCCTTGTGGGTAATAGGGAGTAGAAAAGTGATGTTGGATGTGAAACTTCTCACAGAGCTCACGAACATCCTGATTCTTGAATGGAAGCCCGTTATCTGTGATGATGGACATGGGTACACCATACCGACAGATGATGTAATCAAGGATGAATGAGGCGATCTGCTTACCGGTGACTCGAGTAAGTGGAACAACTTCGATCCACTTTTGTGAAGTATTCGGTGGCTATAATAATGAATTTATGGCCATTGGATGAAGATGGATGGATTTTTCCCACAAGGTCAAGTCCCCATTGACAAAAGGGCCATGGTGTTGTGATTGGTTGCAATTCCTATGCTGGTGCATGTATCAGGTCTCTATGAACTTGGCATTTCTTGTATTTTCTGACAAAATAGTAAGAGTCTTTTTCCATGGACGACCAATAGTATCCAGTGCGTATGATCTTCTTTGCTAGGGAAGGACTGCTTGCATGAGTTCCACAAATTCCTTCATGTACCTCTTCCAAGGCCTTTGTTATCTCATCTTGTTCCAAACATCAAAGGAGAGTACCATCAAGACTGCGTCGGTATAGGGTTTCAACAATAATGGTATATCAAGTGGTTTGGTGAATGAAGGTTTTGCGTTGGTTATTCGATTGGTTATGAGGAAGTATGTGATCACGTAGATAGGTGTAGAACTCACCATACCACGGGGATTTGAAACCAACAAGGTGACATATCATCTCGGATTCGGGGATATCATAAGCGGGAATCCAAATTTGTTCTACTAAGAACTCGTAGCATGTTGAATTATGTGGAAGATAGAGGAGAGATGCAATGGTAGCCATAGCGTCAACAGCTCGATTCTGATCTTTGGGTATCTGCTCAAATGTGATAGTAGTAAATGATGCCTTTAAATTGTCAACCATTTATTTGTATGGCATGAGTTTATCATCCTTGGTATGATATTAATTTGTTGCTTGTCGAATGACCAATTGGGAGTCGCCATATACTTGTAGTTCTTGTAACTTCCATTGTAGAGCAAGTCAGAGTCTTGTGATCAAGGCCTCATACTCAGCTATGTTGTTGGTGCATGGAAATGTGAGCCTATAAGACTTTGGGATGTTGTCACCTTGAGGTGTGATAAACAGAATGCCTGCCCCCGAGCCATGCCTAGTGTATGAAACATCAAAGTATAGTTTCCATGGTTGTGCTACTGTGATCATAAATATCTCTTCATCTGGAAAATTGGAAATGAGAGGATGATCACCCATGAGTGGTGCATCGGCCAACTGATCTGCAATAACTTGACCCTTGATAGCCTATGGTCCACATACTCGATATCAAATTCACTGAGAGTCATCACCCATTTGGCCAAGCGGCCTGTCAATGCTGCTTTGCTGAGTAAGTACTTGAGTGGATAGATCTTTGCAATGAGTTGTACTTTATGTGTCAACAGATAGTGCCTCAGTTTAGTGGCTGCCAAGATTACTGCTAGGCAAGCTCGCTCAATAGGTGTGTAATTGAGTTCATAGCCAACCAGTGTGCGAGAGATGTAGTAAACAACACACTCTTTCGCTTCTGCATTGTGTTGAGCCAGTAGTACACTCAAGGTTGTACTTCTTGTTGAAATATAGAGTAATAAACGTCTACTCGGATCTGGTGGGATCAACAATGGTGTATTCATGAGATAATCTTTAAGCATCTGGAATGCTTGTTGGCATCTGGTATCCCATTGAAAGCAGATGTTTTTGTGTAACAGGTGTCTAAAGGGGTGACACTTATCTGCCAGTTGTGCAATGAATCTTTGGATGGATTGAAGCCGCCCTTGTAATGTCCTTAGCTGATTGATGTTCTTTGGAGGTGGCATGTCCATGATTGCTTTGACCTTTGCTGGATCGACCTCAGTGCCTTTGCTTGAGACAATGTATCCTAGAAGCTTTCCTGAGGTTACTACAAAGACACATTTCTTTGGGTTGAGTCGAACATGATATTGTTCCAGTCTATCAAAGGTTTTCTCTAATATTTCTAGATGACCTTCTCTTGTTAGTGATTTTGCCAGTAAGTCATCAACATAATCTTCCATTATGGTATGCATCATATCATGAAAGATGGTGGTCATTTCTCTTTGATAGGTCACTCCTGCATTCTTTAGACCAAAATGCATTACATTCTAGCAGTATGTTCCCCATGGACATGTGAAGGTCATCTTATGTTGATCCTCTAGTGCAATCTTTATCTGGTTGTACCCTGAAAAGCCATCCATGAGTGAAAGCATTGCATGTCCTGCTGTTAGGTCCACTATTATGTCGATGATTGGGAGAGGGAAGTCATCTTTAGGACATGCCTTATTCAGATCTCTGAAGTCAGTACAGATACAGATGCCCCCATTTGGTTTGCTGATAGAATCTGCATAATCAATTGGTCTAATAAAACAACCATCCAGGAGTTTCTTAAGTTATGTTTTGACGAGTACTGCAATCTAGCGATGCATCTTGCTAAGCTTTTGTTTTATTGGTTTAGTTCCTTCTACTACGGTGAGGTGATGCATGACCAAATCAGGATCAAGACCAGGCATGTTTGCATATGACCATGCAAAGTTGATCTGACGCTTCTAGAAAAATTCAACAAACTTAGGTTGTTCCTCTGGAGTTAAAAGAGATGCCAGATGTATGTGGTGAGGAGTTTCAGGAGTCCCCGTGTTGAATTCTTTTGTTTCCTCGATAAGGATCGTTGATCGTTCCTGATGTGCACTAGAAGGGAGGATGTCAAACCTTTCATTCGTAGGCGCCTTAGAGAGGTTTTCACCATTTGACACGCTCTTTCTTTTTACTTTTTTGGGATCAAACAGTGCCACAGTGTGGTTTTCACTGGAGGATCCATGTTTTATTGTTATATTTTTGTAGATGAAAGGTTTGGCATTCACCTCGAAGTATGCTGTGCTATTAAGTTCTATGGCGAATCGAGCTTTGTGATCCCCACTTGGTATGTTATCCCGTAGTTCCAAGAAGTCAATGATCGCCTCATCATTTTGGAAATGGTCAAGGCATGGGGGATTAGGTTGGTTCCATTTGATGAGTTTAGGATGGATAATGGGCATTACCTCAACGATTAGGTTAAGTTCGTTAGATATATCAGTGAGGGTTAAGATGTTGTGGTGAAGGTTGTTGATGGTACTCGCCCTGTCAGAATTAGGCATAGGATGTGATGTAGGGTCTGTGGAAGAAGTTTCCAGTTCAGGAATCCAAGAGGTCTTTATCCGTGCTTCTCCGTAAACAGGGATGTCTTTGCGAGGTGGAGGTAGTGATGTGTCTTCCTCATCTGAAGTATTAAGATGGATGGAATCAAATTCCCACTCATGTGAGTCAGTCTCTGAGTCACTTTCCAGTATCCAATTACTCTACCATACTGGGATATCCTTTGAGTTAAAAATTGCAGGTGTGATCGGTTGATGTACCATTGTAGATGAAATGATTGGTGCTGCAGGAAGAATTATAGGGATCAATGAATCTAATATAGGGAGTATTGGTATTGTCGAATCTACTGCTTCTATTAGAATTGCCAGTGTTGTCGATACTACTGGGAATTCTGATATAGTTGCTGCTGCTAAGGGTGCTATGGATGTTATTGCTACTACTGATGGGGTTGCTAGTTTGATTGGTGGGATGATTGGTGCTGTAGATGATATTGCTGGGATTTTTAGCCTTAGTGGGGCAGTTCGTGTGGTGCATGGTGTTGTTGATATAACCAAAGGTGACCTCTTTGTAATAGGCTGATATAGTGGTTTGCTGGGTTTCCCTTTGAATGTGAGTTTAGGAAGGATCTCCTTTTGAAAGCCTAGTCTTGTGCTATCTTTGGGCTTTAATTCTGGCTGCAGCGGTTCATGTCGTCCGCGCTTGCAAGGTCCCAAAGCACTCTGACCATCATAACCCATTCTTTGCATAATGAGAAGGCCTTTTCCATATTGCTCCGTGGGAAGCTTAGCTTGTGGGATTTCCGGGTGATTGGGTCTTTATAGATCCATTCTGCTAAGTCCTTATCTCTGGTTTCTTCTTCTTGACTCTTTCTAAGGATGAACAACGTCAAAGTACATGCTGGCTTGATCAGTGGTGTTTGAAGTAACTGTTGAGGTTTACCATGAGTTCTAGGAGAAGTAGGCATTTGTCCAACACAAAAGAGTTGGCTCAAATTGTACTCCCTAGGACCTTCCTCTGCTATTTTCATCTTGATCTTCTCTTGCTTGGGTATAGTGGTGTTTGAACTTGAAAGAGAGGCTGGACTTACATATGAGGTGGATTAGATGGCTTCTCTATTGTTGGGAATGGTAATATCTGGTTGATGACTAATATTGTGACAATATGCAAAGGGGTTTGCATCGCCTAGGATTGTGATTTCTACACCATTATGCGGGAACTTGATACATTGTTGGTAGGTGGATGGAACGACTTGCATGACATGTATCCAAGGTCTTCCTAATAATAAATTATATGGCAGAGGAAGGTCCAAAACTTGATAGATGATGTGCTTCACCACTGGGCCCACTCGGATCGGTATTATAACAGCTCCTTTGGATGAACGCTCTGCATCATTATAGGCTTTGATTGTTATCTTCTTGCAGGGATCCACTGATTCAATTACATATCCCAATGCTGTGACCAATTTTAGTGTACAGATATTCAGGCCTGCTCCATTGTCGATCAAGACTCACTTGATCCTATGTTGGTTGATAAACCATTCAATGTGGAGTGAGGCGTTATGAGGTTGTTGGAAGGATGTGTTGTCGCTTTCAGAAAAAGTGAGACAAGGTGATGACCTTAGATTGCCAACAATAGCTTGGAACTGATCTGTGTTTAGGTTTGTAGGAACTGACACCTCTTGGAGAGCTTGATCAAATATTATTTTATGAGATGGAGATAGGTGCAATAGCTCTAAGATAGATATCAGTGCAAGCATTTTATCTAACTGATCCACAAGGTTATACTGCTTTGGGATAGATGGGGTGCCTTATGGAGCTGCTTTTATGGTGATCTTGTTGCGATGTATAACAACATTGCAGTTAGAACTAGGATTTTTGATGGTAATTGCAATTTGTTCATTGGCATCATATAGGTGATTCACAGTGTAATTATACGCGGCTTGCATATAATCAGTGGTATTTGTGTTTCTCCATGAAGTGGAAGGACCCCTTTGATCATGTGATGGAAGTGGATTTTTGAACATAAGATGATCATTGTTTATTGTCCTTGGGTCATGTCCTTCGATTTCGATTTCACCTCGGTCAATAAGATCCTGAATGAGATCTTTCAATCTGTGACAATTGCTTGTCTTATGCCCTTTCCCTTGATGGAATTCACAATGTTTAGTATCTCTCCACCATGAAGGTTTAACTTGAGGTTTGCAGTTTGATGTTTTACGTAAGGTCACCATATTTTGAGAAACCAATTGACGTAACACTATTTCAATGGGTTCTCCTAAGGGAGTGTATGTTCGTTTTGGTTTACAATTTTGCTAGCATTGTTTGGGTTCCTCTTGAGATACGTTGCGTCCTTGATTTGGAGGAGCAACTGTGTTATTCTTGGGTGGGGGGTTTTGTCCTGCAAATCGGACCACAGGTTGGGCACTTTTGATAGTTCTTGCATCCACAACCCCGTCATTGATGACATTTTTGTTTTTGTTGCAAAAGTTAGGCTTGTCACTATTGAAGCGTGGGTGAGGGCCATCCTTTAGTTCATTATATATTTCGATAAGCCCTTTTTCGATGAGAGTTCATTCACATTTTAAACCTTTTGTGATCATGTCATTGAAAGAGTGTGTCTTTTACATCTAGGTGAAATTCCATTGCATCATTTAAGTTGGAAATAAATATTTCCACTAGTTCTTGTTCAGGTAACTGAAGAGAACGTCTGCTAGACATTTGACGCCATCGTTGCAAAAAGACTAAAAATAGCTCACTTGGTTTTTATTTAGTGTTACATAGATCAGCCATTGTGATATCACATTCAATTGTGATATCACGTTCAATGTTGTGTGAGTAGTGTGTCAGGAACTTCTGGACGAGTTCTTCAAATGTCCTAATGCCACTTGGTAATCGAGAAAACCATGACGTGGTTGTTCCTCCCAAGCTTTGGGGAAAAAGTCACATTAGGTATGTGTCCTCGTATGCCACTTCGAAGCAAGCTGAATGGAATTCTCTAACATGATCACGAGGATCTCCTTTTCCTCTATACTTTTCGAACTTGGGTGTTTCAAACCCTTGTGGAAAGGTGGCATATGAAGATTCCTATCAAAGGGATAGGGACAAATGTCATTGAGTGAAAATTGATTGGTTTTTACACCACTATGAAGTTGTTGGGCGAGATTTTTGACTTGTTGCCGTAACATGTCTATTTCATTTGGAGGAGGAGGAGGTGGGGGATTACCTTGATGAAGGTTGTATCTAATGTGATCTCGACCTCTTTCATCTTCATTGTGACTTTGGCGTTCTGATGCTTGCCTTAGTTGTGCAACATCAAAGTCAGAGGGTAATTTGGCTCCCTCTTGAGCAAGTCTTAAAAAGTCAGCATCGACATTGCTCTTGAGTATTTCATCAAACAGTCGATTAAAGAGAGGGTTGTGTTGTGCCCTTTCTATTTCTGCAGGAGTAGGAGTACTTGGATTGTCATCATTTGCGTTTCCTCCAAGGGCTTCTTGGAATTCATTGATATTTTCCTCCTCTTCCTCTTCAATTTCTTGTTGTCTAGACCTAGACCTGGTATGAGCCATTTTGTTTACAAGTTTTTGTTGAAGTTTGATGAAAATGATGATGAGTTGATGATGGAATGAAAGATTGATGTTTGGTGAAGTGCTTTGCATATGAATCCCTAGCACTAAAGGTAGATGTTACCAAAGTTCTTTCTTGAATTGTTTGTTGTGTTGGATTGACAAAGTTTGATGAGATAAGGTTTAGAGAAATCTGAGATGTGTTATAGACTCAACTACCTAGTAATGAGAGGATGCACTCATAGACTAGTTTTAACCTGTGTAGAAATGCCTCTTTGGATGAGTTTATCCTAGATGTAGAGACACTCTAAAAGTGATGTGTTTGTGTTTGATTCAAGCAATATCTAAATAGAACTTAGGACAAAAAGCTCTTGATGTTTTGAGAGTTGGAATGGATTGATGATGTGTAAATGTGGAGATGAATGAGATGTGAACTTCAATAGAAACTTTGTGTTACAAAAGGAACAAACTCTTCCTCTTCTTATTCAGGGGTTGGTGGTTCTACCCTCGCTGAGTTATATGTGATACAAATATATAGAAAGAAGGCATGATTGATCTTGCCTCCCTTGTTTTGATGATAACTTAAAGCTCTATATTGAGTAAAAGCTCTGCGGTTTAGAGATTCTTGATCAAACTCGTTTGATTTCCCTTGAAGGTATAGATGCATGTGATGTAAGAAGGTTCTATGAGAGACAAAGATTTGTCTATTAAGATAGAAGAATTTCCTCCTTTTGATAAAAGCCTTTGAGCTCAATGGTCTTTTCTTCAAGTTGATGTGTTGATGAAGATTCTTCTTTCTCAAGATGTGAAGAATGGTCATATAGTTTGACACTTTTTTTTTGTTTGCTCTTTGTTTTTGATCTTTTGTTGGTATTTTGAAAATCTTTATGTTGGATGAATACTTGTTTTGGAAATGGATTTTCTGATTTTTCTTTGACAAGAAAACAAAGCAAGCACACAAACACAAGAATGTTGCCTCAAAAGGCACAAATAGGTGTGGGTCTAGATCAACCCAATCCTTTGAACTTTTTATGACCCTTTCCTTTAAATGTATTTTAGGTGTTTCCAAAGCCTGAAGTCGGCTCAATTTGCACTATTCTTGACTCACAACGAAAAACACTTCAAACACTCTTTATCCCTAAGGTCAAATGGCCAGTTGCGATAATTTCAGCCTACATGTTGATATTTCTTCGACTTTGGTACTACATACCTTATGAATCCCACCGTGGCAGGTAAGGATGTGATATACTAAGTCTTGCACAAGCATAAAAAATAGATGATCCCTATGATGGGGGAGTCACCAGTTTTATCAGGGTACAAGTAACCTTTCAAAAAACTATGTTTCTACTCAAGGAAATATGTATGGTGAGTATCTTGGGAGCAAAACCTTCTATGCTCTTGCACTGAATTTATCACAAATATCCTCAATCAATAGAACGGGTGGGCTACTACATAAAGGTGTTTAGTAATTTTCGAGGTCTTTGGACATAAGTTTATTCTGCAGTGACTCACTTAAGAGCCTTGTAACTTCTGGTGGGGCCCATTTGTCCTTTTGGCAAGTTACACTATAGGAACAACTATACCCAAGGCTACAACTTTCAATCTCACCTGATTTCTATATCGGCCCAAAGGATTTACTGCTCGAGGTCATTCCTAAGAGTCATGTGTCTCTTGGCAGGCCTCTCTTAAAAAGATAAAATTTGAGTGTTACTCACACTTTTCTCTTGCACCTAGGACCACGAAAGCTAAGGGAGAGGATAGTGTGTGTTAGAAGTAGGACCACTCGACAAACTCTTTTTGCACAAGTGTGCCAAACACAAAATACTTTTTAACTTGTCATCGCAATGGTGTTCTATCTATTTGGAGATGTTTCTCCAACAACCATGATGTTCTTTTTAACTTCAAAGGCAATATGTTTGAGTAAGCTAGGAATTTGAAATACTAGTCAACTAAAATTGAAACATGTATGAATGAAGTAAATCATTTTGCAAAATGAGACAAGTTGATTATTCTTTTTACTTGGACAAAAATTTGAAGTGTTAATTGTGAATTTCCTTAAGTTTGATGCAAGAAATGAGATTTGTTTGTCTTGTTTTAAGCACCAAATATAAGTGAATCCTAACTTGCAATGAAAGCAATTTTTGTTTGTGAGTTGGTTGTTCTTTTTAACTTTGGACAAATGAAGTTAGTTTTTAAGCCCAAGCTGAAAAGTGTGATTTTATTTTAGAACCCAAAATGAAGTGTGAAGTTCAATTTTAAACAAAAATAAAAAGTGAATTCATTTTAAGACAAACTTTGAAAGGAAAGTTAGTAAAACAAATAAATCTACTCTTTAGTCTAATTTAAACTTGCACAACAGAGAAAAACAGTTAGTAAAATTTGCCTCTATGGTGGGCTTCCACAAGCCTAAGAAAAATAAATTTTGGGTTACAAGGCCTTTTTTTACAATGCTCTTTTACAATAGCCCTACTCTGTGTGAAAACAAAATCACTGCTTAACACAAACGCGCGAAAGTATAGACAAAAGCACTAAAGCAGGATATTAATGCAGAAGGACAAACGAGCTAAAATAGAAACAAAAGCGCTAATAAAAAGACAAAAGCGCTAGACTATAGACATAAGCGCTAAAATTTTTACAATAGCACTATTGTAGACACAAGAGCGCTAGAATACTAAATGACAATAACACTAAAGTGCGAACAAAAGCACCGAAGCGCGACCTGTGTGTCAAGCTAAACAATCAAAAAGTTAGTTGTCAAAAAAAAATTGTTGTTGGATTCATGTCGGGTTCACCAAATGATGCTCTGCAAAATGGGCAATGCTAGACAAAAACCTGTGGTTGTATAACAAATAAGAAACACCAGAAACAAAGAAGAGTTAGTGTTAATCAACCAAAAACTAGTCTAAGCAGGCATACCAAAAGAGACACTAAAAACATGATGAAATATTTAGCTATGGAAGCAAATACAACAAGGCATCTCCAAATGCCTTCTAACATGCTCTTAGCTCCTTCTCCCTTGTTCCTCCCCTCTCCAAGTTCCAAATTAGTGTAGCTCTCAGCAGCTTTTTGCACTATGGATGCCTTATGAAGATTCAAGATTGAAATGATGATTAATCTAAAATGTTATGCAATGTGAACAAGAGCTAAAATGAGAGATTTATCTAATTAGCTAGTGTTGATTTTAAACCAAAAGGGTGAATATGATTGATTTATGCTAAATACTCTCTAAAAATGACTATAATGTAAATGCATACAAGTTTTCGGGATCTGGATTATGAAGAAATGAGCTCTATTTATAAGAAAAATGGAGCAATGGATGGTTGAGATTGAGTAATCTCAACAAGGGTCATGATTGAATGATATTCAATCCATGTGAGGGCTTCCAACCCAATCCCAGGATGACAAGTGTCAACATGAGATTAGTTGAGAGGAGAGGGAATAAGCATTAAATGTTTGACATGACCTGAGAGTTAACTTGGGAGTTAAGGTCAAGGTTGGGTTGAGTGAATAAATTCATTATCCAAAGAATAATGCTTTTATCCAATGGATAAACTCTTGTGCAAAGGTTAAAGGGATAACCATGGTCAAAACAATAAATGCTTGAGGAGACATATGGGTTACATGAGGGTTGAGTTAGGGGTCAAAGTCCCTAACCATGGGTGCAAGCGGATTTAACCATAAATGGTCATGTAAGAGCCATTAGTGGTTTGGAAGACTCTAGAGGTTAAATTGTTGAACACACAAAGCAATAAATGCTTTTCAAAGACTTTGGAGTCTTTGAGAAGTGACTTCAAGTTGCTTAGGAATGTGACAATAATTAGGGGATGGATTAGGCTAATTAGGAAGGGGTTAGAAGAATCTAAAAGGGGGTTAAGATTGCAAGTGGGTTTGGTGGGTGAGGGAAAATAGAATTTAAATTAAAATAAAATTAATTTATTTCAACTTGTGGTTGCAACTTGCATTTTTAGGAAAATGCAAGTGGGGGGATTTTTAATGATTTAAATAAATGTTTTATTTAATTTATTTAAAAGAAGAAAGGGGATTAAATTCAATAAATAGAATTTATTCCTTTAATTGATTGTGAATTTGGTTTAATGAATTAATTAAAATAAATTAAATAATTTATTTAATTAATAGGAGAATGATTGAAGATGAATTAATTAAATATTAATTTAATTAACTGGTGGCTAGTGGATTTTTAATCAAATAAATAGCAAATATTCATTTAATTAAAATGGACAGATTTATGTGACTAAACTAACAACAATGCAAAATAACTTTGCTAAGTTGCAATGAATCCTTTTTTATTTTCAATATCTATGGGCCTACCGCTACCCTGAAAAAAGGGGAACTTTGGAACATCATCACAAGCAAACTGGATGGATGCAATTGGGCAGAAAGAATAATTGTGGGGTATGTCAATGCCACCCTAAATGATCAAGAGAAGGTGGGTGGCATTCAAAGACCCAACATTGTCTAAAGAGATTTCCAAATATTTATTCATCATAACCTACTTATGGATATTGCCCCCAAAAATGGTGTTTTTACCTGGACAAATAGGAGGGTAGGTTTCTCTAATATTGCAGAAAGACTGGATAGATTTTTGTTGTATGGAGATTGGGCTTCATAGAATCACCTGATTGAAGCCCTTATCCTTCCTCTTTTAGGCTCTGATCATTACCTTGTTCAATTGAATATCTCCTCGTGTCATCCCGGAGGAGGCATCCCTTTCAAGTTCGAGAAAATATGGTGTAGGGACCTCAATATGCAGAGTTTGATCTTAGTCTAGTGGAATGAGATTGATGCAGGACATAACTCAGACTTGTAAAAATTCTGCAAGAGGTTGAAATACATTAAAATGAAGATCAAAGAATGGAATCAATAACATTTCAAGAACATTTTTGCAAACAAAGAAGAGTGATGGAAGAACTCGGGAGAATCAATGAAGTTGTCATTTGTAATGGCATGAGCAATGAGGACTTCCTCAAGGAAAAAATGCTAAAAGATGAGCTCAATGAGATCTTGAAAAGAGAAGAAATTCATTGGAGACAAAAATTGAGAGAGATATGGCTCAAGGAAGGAGATATAAATATCAACTTCTTCCATAGAACCGCAATTGCTAATAGAAATAAGAGTAAAATTTCACAAATAAAGAAAGAAGATGGTAGCATGGCTCTGAATTTGGAGGAAGTCAGTAAAGAAGCGGTGAGATTTTTTGAATCCATTCTAAATAGAGGTAATCAAGTGGATCGAGTTGCTAGGGATAAGATGTTAGACTCCATCCCAACAGTAATAACTGAAGATCAAAACAAAGAGCTATATAGATGCATTGATGAGGAGGAAGTCAAGAAAGCAACCTTCTAGCTTAACCCGAACAAGGCCCCTGGTCCTGATGGTTTTCCTACAACCTTTTTCTAATCCTACTGGGGCATCATAGGGAAAGATCTTCATCGGGTGGTGGAAGAGTCAAGAAAGAGGATGACTATGTTGGGAGCTATCAATCACACCTTCCTTGCTCTAATCTTGAAAAAGAGCTTCCCTAAGGAGATGGGGGATTTTAGACGTATTGCACTTTGCAACATAGTATACAAGATTGTAACAAAGATCATTGCAAACAGGTTGAAGCGGATTCTCAATCTCATTATTTCTGATGAGCAGAGTGGCTTCACCCCAGGAAGGTCAATTGTTGAAGGTATCATCACGGCCCATGAAATACTCCACTCCGTCAGGAAAACTAGGGATGCCTGTATGATTATGAAGTTGGACATTCTTAAAGAATATGACCTAGTGGATAGGGAATTCCTCTTCAAGGTTGTGGACAAGTTTGGGTTTGGAGATTGTTGCCCAACTACCCCAAAGTTCTTTGTGCTAGTAAATGGGTCTGCTCATGGTTTTTTCTCCTCCACCCGAGGAATTAGACAGGGAGACCCAATCTCCCTCTTTCTCCTCATCATTATGGCAAAGGCATTGGGAAGATCTATTCACAGATTATATCAGGATGGGCGTTGGGTGGGGGTGAATGTGGCAAATGGAGTTGAGAACACTAAGTTCACCTCCAATTTACGGATGACACAATCCTCTTTGGTGCTTCAAATAGGAGTGAGGATAGAGTCATAAAATCTTGCCTGGATGAATATTGCAAAGCATCAGGACATAACATTAAATGGAATAAATCAGAAGTCTTCTTCATCAATACACAACCAAGGCTACAAAAAGCCCTGTCTAGGATTCTAAACCTGAGGGTTGCAAACTTCCTTGGAAGGTTTTTGGGTACCCCTTTGTTTATAGGGCTGAGAAAGATTAGCTATTGGGAAAGCTTGATTGAAAAATGCAGGGTGAATATTGAAAATTGGAAGGGCAAGTGGCTATCCTCGGCTGGGAGACTCACTATGATCAAATCAGTATGAGCTGTGATCCCTATATTCTCGATGGCATGCTTAAAAATCCCTTCGGCTGTAGAAGATGACTTCATCTGGATCATGAGGAAATTTATGTGGAATGGAGTTGGTGATCAAGATAAGTTTACCTTGGTATGCTAACAGAAAATCAGTCCACCCAAGGAATCGAGAGGTGCAGGCATTTGCTAAGTGTCTTTAATGAATCTAGCCATGGGTGCAAAGCTTGTATGGGCCATTTGTAATGAGGGTGATAAAAAATGGGTCAAGATTCTCAAGAATAAATACCTAGATTCGGTTGAGACAAAAATAATTATGACGATACTTAACCCTCCCAAAGGCTTAGCAATTTGGAACTACGTATTGGAATGCAGGGATATTATCAACAGTCATGTTACTTGGGAGATCAGAAACAGACATAGTGCATTCTTTTGGAATGATTCTTGGGGAGTGGGGAAATTATGAGCTTGCTTCCAAATTTAAATGAATTGAAGGAGGAGATATCTCGTCTATGGGGAAGCAAGGTCAGTAATTTTTGAGAAATAGTTCTACAAGATGGAGTAATGAAATGGAAATGGTGGACTCTTGACAATTTGAATGTGGATCAACAATAAAAAGATAACTTAAAAAATATTCTGAACGATCGCATGATCATCCCATCAGGGAAGGAAGACCTTATTCATTGGTGTGGCTCGAAAGATGGAAACTACAAGGTCAGCTTGGGCTACAAGATCAAAGAAGCGGCTAGAGCTAATCAAGAATGGCCGTCAAAATTATTATGGAACAAGTATTGTTTTCCGAAAGTCGAGGTATTTTACTGGATAGCTCTTCAGAAGAAAATTCTAACCAGTGACAGGCTCATGAAGTTTGGTGTGCAAGGTCCCAACAAATGTGTTCTATGTGGGAAGAATTCAGAAACAACAGATCACCTATTGATTTTATGTGAATTCTTGAGCAAGTGTTGGTGGTATTTCATGCATAAATTAAACCTTTATTGCCCATTCCCAATAGGGATCGGTGATTGGTTTAAAATATGACCACAAAGGACCACAAAGGCGATATTTGGGGATTTATGGTTGATTCTCCCATCCATTCTAATTTGGGAATTATGGAAGGAGCGTAATTGGCATATTTTTTCAGGACAAATCGATGGATTCGAGAGTCCTTTGTCAAAATATTGAATCCCTATTGATTGATCTAACTAATAAAGCTACAAAAGGGAAGACTTTGAAGAAAAATATATATACAAGATGAGACTGTAGATTGAAACTCACCTTTCCAAACCTCTCTGTACCCACTCTCTTTTGAAGTAATTCCAGTAACCCCCCACCTTTCTCAAGACCCCCAATTCAGTGGAATGCTCCAGACCCTGGCTGGTTTGAGGTGAATTTCGATGGGGCTTCGTTGGGCAATCCGAGCCCTAGTGGCATTAGGTGTCTTATCAAGGATGAACTTGGGAATTATGTTGATAAAGTTTCAAACTACATTGGGCATACCACAAACAACATGGCAGAGTTTCACATTGCATTACGTGGCCTTCAAGTCGGGGTCAATAGTGGGGCCCGAAAAATCCATTTGGAAGGCGACTCCTTAAATGTGGTAAATGCAATTAGAAAAAATGAAACTCCAATCTAGATTCTCAATCAATGGCTTTGACCAATCAAATCCTTGTTGGACGGTTTGGATGATTTTTTCGTATTAGCCATGCGTATCGGGAAGGAAATTTGATAGCATATAATCTAGCTAAAGCGACGACACTTCCTGTCAATTCATGATTTAATGGTACCACGATCAAATCATATTTTCAATTGGTGTCTGATTAGTTTCCCTCATGACACATCACCCTCGCTTTTCTTGAATAGTGGGATCATTAATTTTCACTACCCGTCCAGTCAAATTGGACTTGGTATTTCTTAACAAGGAAAATATAGCACGTATTAGCATCACTACAATTGGGATGACTTATGAGTTGGTTGGCACGAGAGATCATTAATGACGGAAGTGTTAGGACATCCCGCTTCCCTTTGGCAATCATGAGAGTGTATGTATGGGTCTATTTATAGACCTTTCTCCTCTAATTTTCTCACATCGCTTGGTGTAGTTAAGCTAGCTTGGAGTGGTTGGGCTCAGTGTGATAGGGAGGCTAGGGACGAATATGCCTATTATGTTGGAGTCTACCAAATGATAGATGGCCTTCTTGGGGGAAATCTTTGACAAGCGGCTGCTAGCAGTTATGGCCACAAAGCATCCTCTCATTTTGCATGTAGTAAAAATAATTCTGGGTGGGGATTTTATTAGAGATTATCACCGCTATCGGGTAAACTCAGACATCCCGACCATGTTCATCATCATGTTGGTTTATATGGGGGTGAGAAAGCAACGAGTCAAGAAAATGACTCAAATGACATTTAGGCACTGCTTCCTTGGCAAGATTGATGCAATCCTAGATAATATTGATGCCAACTTGTGCACCCCATTGCCACAAAACTACTACATGTCTCTAGGAGTGGGAGTGGAGGTCAAGAAGTTTATGGTGGTGCAATCCCTAGACTAGGGGAGCCTGGTTGTGTAATGGGATGGGAAGGATTGGAATATTTCTTTCTCGCTAAAGGAAATTGGCATTCTATTAGGCCTTAACAAGGAATGGATGAGACAATTTGTGTTGGTTGAGGGCCTGAATGAAAGACATAACATAGGAATTTGGGAAAATGGTGAGGTAGAACCCGATAATGATTGGGGTTCTGGCCACGATGAACAATGGGTACTGGATCAACATAATCAAATGAAGCAAGATTTATAAAACATCATTCAATTATCATAACCATTGATATGTTGGAAAAGTGGTCCTAGGCTAAAATGTACATCAACCTTGAATCAATCTTCTTTTCAACAAAAATCGTTAGAAAAGGTGTGAATAGGCTTGACTACAATCCTTAAGGGAGAGACAAACAATCATAGATACACACCTAATTTAGTACATGTGTTGTAGTGTGATATGATTGATTGAATGTGTGTGCTAAAAACTAGGTTAAAGAAATCCAAATTGAGCAAGGTTACCAGAATATGTGAAATATAGAATATGAAGTGCAAGAGATTACCATATTTGGGAGTTAAATGTGTAGGAGGATTTGAGGTTGAAATTGAGAGCCAGCTAGGTAGGCTAGGGGCATTGGGAGTTGGGGTCTTGGGATAGGCTGATGAAGAAGAAAGTTATATAAATGGGATCAAGAGGCCATTAGGTGAATGTCCTCAAAACCCGAGGCTAAACTAGGAGGACACCAACACCTAGCTCTAGTCTTTGAGGGCTTTGTGTTGTTTGAAATCTATGATTGTTGATCAATTTTCTAGCTTTGACCACCCTATAACTTTTGGTCATTGTCAATATTTAAATTTGAACCTATACACATAAATAGAGAGGGAAAATGGTTCTGTGGTATAGGGTCTTGCCCAAGTCAAATCCCATTTTTATGTTCCCACCTCCACAATATCAATGATGAGTGATAAATCGTCACATAATCAATCAAGGGAGGAGGCACATAAATAATAATGATGCTAAAATGACTATGATTACCTCATACGTGAATCCCTTTCTTGAATTCTATGCAAGGTGTTAGTTAACATCCTGCAAGTGTTAGTTCATAACAATATAATAGCAATAAAAAAAAAAATTCAATTGCAGATAACATCATGATTGATAGTGCCCTTAAACTTCTAAGCTCGATAAGTCTTGATTTATTGCTAGAGATATAAGTAATGGATCATGATAATTTGTTAGGCCTTTCAAATGAGAGAGGGAGTCACCTTTTTATGTGCCTTACACCTTTTTGATAACAATTAGAGAGGCCAACAATAGGAGCAAAACCATTAAGGGCCCAACAATGACATTCAAATATTTGAATTTGATGGTTACCTACTTCCAAACATAAACAAATGCAAACTAATTCTGTCTTAAATGGTGATAGGAACCCATAAAGGAAGACAATATTTTGTTCATTTCTAAATGCAACAAGAACTTTACATTTAACATAGTAATGCAACATATTAGTACTTAATCGAGTTTTTGAAAAATTGACAAACCAAGAAATAGTAATGAATAATTTATTCCTTTTTGAATTATGTGGAAAAACACAATGATTACAAGAAACAATGGACTGCAATCTTTATTGTAACTATGCTAGCCAAATCAGTCCATCCCAATTGGTCTACTCTTCCCCAATCAAAGACACACATTTTGCCTTAGACTAGAAAAAGTCCACCCCAATCACTCCCCTCTGCATTTTCTGATTGGTCTTTCCTTTCACTTTCTACTCGAATCATCTCCTTTGCTTGTTTGATGCAGGGGCATCCTGCTGTTGCAATTTTTGGTTTTATTTCTATTGTTGATACTTTGGTTTATGTTTGGTTATTGTTTTGTTTTCTCAGAGTTGGGTGTTCTTCATTCTATGTTGCAACATATCTCAAGTCCCCAATTACTTCTATCGCCTTGTAAAACAAAAAGTAAGGGAATTTTTTGTCTCTTGTCGACTGAGTCACATGAGCTATTTTGAAAGGGGGGATTAACCATGTTTTGGTCGTTGTTCTCTCAAAACCTGACAATGTTACTTGTCATTTTGGTTGGCGTCGACAGTTAGGTTGTTGGTTAGTCGACCGTTGGAAACCCTTGAGCAACTGATAAACTATATGAGGGTGAACGATAGAGGGAGGAACATTTGGGACAATGTGTAACCACATAAACTATATGCAGAGGATTCATTGGTCTAAGGAATGAATGGATTGAAGTGTCAGATGACCATTGAAGCCGATTGTTGAATGTTGCCAATGTGTTGATTGAGGAATCTTTGTAATTGATGAAGAAATAACAACAAACAATTGTTTGATTTCCCGTCACAAATCAATAGTGAAGTTTTGGATTTGAAATTCTTCCCATCTCTCTGTGTATAAAGTAACAAAGTATTTGATTGTTCTTCATTTTAATTAAGTAAATCTCCTCTTTGTTTCTTGCTCAAACCATTTGTCTATAATAAGAAGGTTTGATTGAATTGTGTCTAAAATGTGAATTTGGATAAGTGGCCAATGAGGTTTGTCATCATTTTGGTATCAAAGCTTGTAGATTTTGGGGATTCAAGAGTGTGAACAATATGCCTCCAAGAAGAATGGGCAGAGGTGGAGCCCATGGAAGAGGTAGAAGGGGTAATGATAAAGGACCATTGCAACAATTGATGGAGAGGATCGATGCCTTGGAAAGGGCACAAAGAAGAGGGAGCCCTGATGTGGATGAAAGTAGTGATGACAATAGAGAAGGGCAAGGAGAGTAGGAAACTTTTGAGAAGAGACTATTGAGGGCAGTCATGAATGTAGGTTCCAAGCCTTAAATAGAAGTAACTACCTACTCAAGAAGTCTTAATGGAGAAGACTTGATTGATTGGATAAATGATTTAGATAAGTATTTTGAGTATGAAGGTGTAGCAAAAGATAAGAGGGTAAAGTTTGCTTGTATTAGATTGAAGGGTCACACTGCAATGTGGCGGGACTTTGTCCAAACTAAGAGAAGAAGGAAAAATAAGGAGAAAATTCACTCATGAGACTGAATGGTGGCTAAATTGAGAGCTAAGTTCCTTCCTGATGATTATTAAACCAATCTCTTTAAGAGGTTACAAAATTTGAAGCAAAAAGATATGTCTGTAAAGGATTATACAGAGGAATTTTATAAGTTGGTAATCAGATCAGGGCATAGTGAGGAAGACAAGGAGAAGATAGCTTGTTATATGAATTGCCTAAAGTATAGTCTTCAAGACGAACCTAGAAGCCTAAAAGAAGCTTATCGATTTGCTCTAAAGGTAGAAGATAAGGTGCAAAGAAAGCGGAGTCAACAAGAGAAGAAAAGAGGAAGAGGGTTCAAATGAAGAGGACAACAAGCAAGTAGAGGGCAACAACATCACCAAGGAGAAGAGACTGGAAGTTCCAGTACAACAAAAACTAATGGTAGAGGAGAATTCCAAAATAAAGGGGGCAGGTCTTATGGTAGAGGTGGTTCCCAAGGTAGAGGTAGGGGGTTTGTTAGGAAGTGCTATAAATGCAATCCATATGGACACAAGAGTTGGAAATGGGTCGAGTCATCTGAAGGAGGATATACAAAATTTGAGAAGAGTAATAAGATTGTGCATGCCGATCAAGAAAGTGTGGGGTCTCCAGTACACCACAAGGATGAACCTAAGTCAGGAGAATCTTTGCTGCTCAAAAGAGTACTGCTGAAACCTCAAAAGGAAAGTCAAGGGTGCTGGAGTTCAAAAAAAGAGCTATTGACTAGTTGGAGTTGAAAGTATTCTCCGGAAGCCCTACTATTCTATGGCGACGAAAGAGGAATTGATCAAATCTCACCCGGTCGGACCATCCTTGGTTTTGATATGCCGGAAGGAAGGTAGGACAAAGAGTGGGTGGGAGGAAGAGGGCCCCTACCCCTACCAATAGAGCCCATAGAATTGGGCGGGGGGCCTAGAATGTTGTGGGGGAAGGATAGGTGGAAGAGACTAATCGCCCTTACGAATAATAGGGTTGTCCCCCTTCCCAATTCAAAGGAGATCATTGTTCAAAACCAAGTGTAAGTCACAAGGTAAATGTTGCACACTCATTATAGATAGTGGTAGTACGGATAACATTGTTGCAACTGAAATGGTAGAAAAGTTAGATATTAAAATGATTAAGCATCCCTCTCCCTACAAGGTGTCTTGGTTATAAAAGGTCATCAAATATTGGTGAATGAGTAGGCCCATTTTGATTTCAGATTGGATGTTATAGGGATAATGTTTTGTGTGATGTAATGCCCATGTATGTGTGCCATGTATTGCTTGGAAGACCGTGGCAATTTGATAGGAAAGTGGTGCATGATGGATGGGAGAACACATATGCCATTGAAAAGAATGGAGAGAAGCACACCTTGATGCCAATAAAATAGAAAGAAGAGGGCAGCAATAGTAGCAACAACAGTAAAGTGATGATGGTAACTGGTAAGGAATTTTGGCATGATTTAAAGAATAAAGAAATTGGTCATGCTTTCGTTCTCAAACCTAGTAGTGTTTTGTCTTCCTCAAGAGTTGATGATTAGGATATCATTGCCTTTGATTTGGCTAGTGAATTTCCTCCCATTAAGAGCATTAGTCATCATATGGATTTGATTCTGAGGGCCAACCTTCCTAACAAAGTCGCTTATAGGTTAACACATATGAAGAATGAAGAAATAAGGAAGCAAGTGGAAGACCTTTTGAAGAAGGGTTTGATAAGGGAGAGCCTAAGTCCAGGTGTTGTTCCTATTGTGCTAGTTCCAAAGAAGGGAGGGGAATGGTGCATGTGCATGACTCAAGAGCTAATAACAAGATTACAGTAAGATATCGGTTTCCTATACCAAGAATAGAGGATCTCATGGATTGTTTGAGTGACTCTAGGTATTTTTCCAAGATAGATTTGAAAAGCGACTACCATCATATAAGAATCAGATTGGGGGATGAATGAAAGACAACCTTTAAGACTAGTGATGGGTTGTATGAATGGCTAGTTATGCCTTTTGGATGATCTAATGCCCCAAACACATTTATGAGATTAATGAATGAGGTTTTGAAATCATTCCTTGGTAAATTTGTAATTGTATATTTGTATGTCATTTTGGTGTTTAGCAAGTCTAAGGAGGAGCATATAGGATATCTGAGGATGGTGTTGGAGAGGTTACATGAAGAAAAGTTGTAGATTAACTTGAAGAAATGTGTGTTTATGCAGACCAAGCTGATTTATTTGGGCTTTGTGGTGTCCAAAGATGGATAAGGAGAAGGTTCAGGCCATCCTTGATTGACCAACACCAAGAAGTACAATGAAGGTAAGGAGTTTTCCTGGTCTTTCTAGTTTTTATAGGATTTTTTTTTCAGAAAATTCAGTCATGTAGTGGCACCTATTCTTTAGACCATAAAAGGGAATAAACAACCATTTGTGTGGACTAAGGAGGCTAAAGAAAATTTCAGATTTCTTAAGAAGAAGGTAAGTGAGCAACCCATTCTTTCTTTGTCTGATTTTGACAAGGTGTTTCAAGTAGAATGTGATGGTAGTGGGTTAGCAATTGTGACAATCCTAAGCCAAGAAGGTAAACCGGTTGCATATTTTAGTGAGAAGCTTAATGATGCTAAGAGGAAATATTCTTCTTATGATTTGGAATTCTATGCTTTGGTTCATCTCTTAAGAAATGGAGACATTATTTACTGCCTAAGGGTTTGTTGTGTATACAAATAACCATGCTTTGCAGTTCATTAATAACCAGCAAAAGTTGAATTAGAGGCATGCTAAATGGGCTGAGTATCTTCAGAGTTTTAATTTTGTTTTGAAACATAAGAGTGGTCAAATGAATAAAGTTGTTGATGCTTTAAGTAGGAAGAATTTACTGCTATGTGAGATACAGACTAATATAGTGGTTTTTGAAAGCTTGAAGGAATTGTATATAGATGATGTTGATTTTAAGGAAGCATATGAAGCTTGCTTTGATCCTATTTGTAGGAATAGAGAGCCTTGGATGGACTACATGATTCAAGAAGGTTTGTTATTCAAGGGGAACAAGTTGTGTATCCCTCGAGGCTCCATGAGGGGTAATTTGTTGAAGGAAAAACATACTGGTAGTCTTGTTGGTCACTTTGGGCAGGACAAGACTTATTTGCAATTAAGTACTCATTATTTTTGGCCTAGGATGCATGCAGATCTGATAAAGTATGTACAAAAGTGCATAATTTGTCAACTTGCTAAAGGGAGAAGCCAAAATGTTGGGCTTAACTAGCCATTGCTAGTTCCAACCAGACCTTGGGTTTCAATAAGTATGGATTTTGTGTTGGGTTTGCTTCGTACACAAAGGGGCAATGATTCAATCTTTGTGGTGGTAGATAGATTTTAAAAAATGGTGCATTTCATACCATGTAGGAAGACTAGTGATGCCACTAACATTGCTAATTTGTTCTTTAAAGAAGTTGTAAGGTTACATGGAATTCCAAGGAGTATAATTTTTGATAGGGATACAAAGTTTGTGGGTCATTTTTAGAGGACCCTATGGAAGAAATTAGGCACAAATCTGAATTTTAGTTTTGCATATCATCCTCAAATGGATGGTCAGACCAAGGTTGTCAATAGAAGTCTTGGCAATTTGTTAAGATGTCTTGTTGGTGGTTCACCTGGAAGTTTGGATCTCATGTTCGCACAAGCAAAATTCAAGAGAAGGTGAAACAAAACATAGAAGACAACAATCAACAATACAAAAAGTATGTTGATCAAAAGAGGAGGCAGTTGCAATTTCAGGCTGGAGATCTTGTGATGGCTCATCTTCATAAGGAAAGGTTTCCTACAAGAACGTACAATAAACTGAAAATGAAGAAAATTGGTCCCTGCCAAGTCCTTAGGAAATTTTCTGTCAATGCTTATAAGATTTCCTTTCCTGTAGATCTAAATATATCTCCCATTTTCAATGTAGCATATCTATATCCATATAAGGGGGATGTAGCTGAGGATGGGATTGAGACAACAATTTATTCTTTGGGAAATCAACCTGCAACTGTCTCTACTCCACCATAAATAGAATGCATTATGGATAAGAAGTTGTTGAAGAAGACCCATAATCATGAGTATTTTCAGTATCTTGTCAAATGGAGCAATCATTCTGTTGAAGATGCTTCTTGGCTCATAGAGGATGAGATCAATAAACCGGGTCATTCAATTGTAGATCTTATGAGTAGGAGCTCATGAATTCGTTCCACCCAGGGGGTTTGATGCAGTGGCATCCTGCTCTTGCAATTTTTGGTTTTATTTCTGTTGTTGATACTTTGTGGTTTATGTTTGGTTTTTGTTTTGTTTGTTTGGAGTTGGGTGTTATTCATTCTATGTTGTAGCATATCTCAAGTCCCCAGTTACTTATGTCGCCTTGTAAAACAAAAAGTAAGGGAACTTTTTTATCTCATGTCGCCTGAGTGACGGGAATTGTTTTGAAAGGGGGGCTTAACTGTGTTTTGGTCGTTATTCTCTCCAAAACCAACAATGTTACTTGTCGGTTTCGTTGGCGTCGATAGTTAGGTTGTTGGTTGGCTGAACGTTGGAAACCCAAGCATCTGAGAAACTATACGAGGGGAGTCGATAGAGGGAGGAACGTTTGGGATAGTGAATGTGTAACCATAGAAACTATTTGCAGAGGAGTCATTGGTCGAAGGAATGAATGCCTTGAAGTGTCAGATGACCATTGAAGCTGATTGTTGAATGTTGCCAATGTGTTGATTAAGGAATCTCTATAATTGATGAAGAAATAACAATAGGCAATTGTTTGATTTCCTATCACGAATCAATAGTGAAGTTTTGAATTTAAAATTCTTCTAGTCTCTCTGAATGTGTATGAAATACTAGAGTGTTCGATTATTCTTCGTTTTAATTAAGTAAATCTTCTCTTTGTTTCTTGTCCAAACCCTTTGTCTATAATAAGAAGGATTGATTAAATTGTGTTTGAAAGGTGAATTTGGATAAGTGGCTAGTGAGGCTTGCCATCACTGCCCCTGAACTATTGCTCCACTATTTTGTTTCCATATTGATTTTCAAATCCCTTAACTGTCACCAACTTGAATCTGACTAAAAGGAAGTCAATTTGAGGGAAAAGATCACAGACCCCCCTCCATCATCACAAATCCCCAAAATTTAGGCAACAAGAATATGTGGAAAGAAAGGCCGATTCCAAAACAACTCAACAAAGTAAAATTGAACAATAAACAAAATGACCCAACAAAGAAAATAAAAGAGAGAGATCAATGCCCATGCATCAGGCTACCCTTGGAACAAAAAGAACCACAAGATTTGTCTCATGAGGTCATCAATGGAATGACCACAGATGGATATCTCATGTGTAGACAACCAAGAGGCATCCTCTAAAGGATGATTCCTCCATTTTATCAAATACTTGAAAGACTCCTTTCCGTGTGTCTTCTTCAACAACTGGTTCTCTAAAATTCACCCAATTTCCAACAGAGTTGATGTGATCACATCTTACTCAATGGATTTCAATTCTACCTTTGTTGTACCTTCATCTTTAGAACCCTTGTAGTGATACAAATCAACTACATTGAAGATAGGGAAAATACCCATGCCTAGAGGAAGGTCAATCTGTTGGCATTTGCATAAAGATTGGATTAATGATATGTTATGTTGTCATTGATGTCAATTGAACCGGTAATGATATTGCTGATATTGTTGTTATTGTTGATATTGTCTTGTAACCGATAGGAAGAGCTTTGTGAAGGTTATTATGAACCGGTATGTAAGTTTATGAGTTGAATTGATAAATCGGAGTAAAAGGTTAAACCCTTTCTATGTTATGCAACTGATAAACCCTACCAGTTGTTTTTGCTAAACCCTAATTGATTAAGGTTGTTAATTGGTTATGTTGGTTTATGATCTGATGGTGACACGTAAGGTCATTGTATGAAGACAAGTTCAGATTGTTTTGGCGTGTTTGTTTGTTTATCTAGGGAAGGAGCAAAATGTATTGCATCTAATGCAAAATGCGTGATGAGTTACTAAACTCGATGAAGCGGTAATCAAGGAGCGGTTGAGGTTTTCTTGATTGATGTGAAGAGATTACTATGAAATCCAACGATCATACTTGTATCGACTTGTTTATAATCTCGACGATGAGAAGATTAGATTTTTTTTATGTTACCGACCTAATTGATTTGTATTTAAGGTCGATGAAGTTGTTTTGTTTAAGTGTTGGCAAGAATTGACAGAAATCAGTTGAGTGTGTGGTTGCCAAACCAGAGAATGAGTCTGCAGTTTGAGTAAAGGCAGATAGAAGCTTAAATGGATCTGATCAAGCAAATGTAGTGCTATTCAGACAGATCAAGAAACTCCTGTTGTTTTCTAACAATTACAGTAGAATTGAAATCCCCTAACCGGGTAAGCTCTAACAAGCTTGGTTACTTATTAAATCCTCTAACAAGGTGGTCCATTAGTTTGGATTCTGAAATCCTCTACTGAGGTTACTCCTTACAGGGTATTTGATTCTAACAAGGCCTTTGTAGTCAATCCCTTAACTGGGTGATTCCTAACAGGATCAGTTCTTAACGAGACTTTTGTAAAAGCTTTAACATGCTTGGCTCCTACCAGGGCTAACTTCATAAGAGTTCAAATATTTTCTTGTGAGTCCCATCTCACCGTGGTTTTTACCTATTTGGGTTTTCCACGTATAAATACTTGTGTCATGTGGTGAATGTTTTTATGGTTATGATCTTATTGTTGATTTGATTAACTATTTCTGATAAGGCATGATAACTAGAAGAATTGAGAAATGAAGTATTGACATATGATGAAGCATTTGGATGTTTACAAGTTTAATGTTGTTTACTGTTAAGTTGTTGTAACAGTTAACCGATTGATGTTGAGTATTCTTATGAGTATTGATCTTGGCAGTGGTATTTCATTGATAAGATTACTTTGCATGTTTGAGTTTGAGTTTGGGAAGTTTGTATGAGCTTTTCTAGTTACTAATTCACCCCCCCCTCTCAGTAATCTACCAGATACTTATTATTTCATCATACCATCACAATCTCATAGGCATTAGTTGAATACTTCTCGGGAATCTTACATGGATCTATATTTTTCATTTTTAGTTTGTTGTATTCACACGTAGGAAATCTTTCTTCCACAAGATGGCCAGGACAAGATCACCCACCTAAAAATGAACTTCTCTCTGCTTCTTAGTAGCGTTCTGCTTGTATTTCTAATTAATTCTTTCAATGTTCATCTTAACCTCTTTATGAAGGTCTAGAATGAATTTAGCAAAGTCTTCCCCATCTACACTTCCCTTTCCAGAGCACCAATATCTTTGAGTTCAAATACATCCCTAGGATGCATGCCATATACAATATAGAATGGGATAAAACCTGTACTCTTATTTGGTGAATCATTATAGGCAAACTCAGTATGTGCTAATACCATATCCCAACTTCTTGGTGTGTTTCCAACAAGACACCTTAACATATTATCCAAGCTTTTGTTAACTAAATGGATTTGGCCATCTATTTAGGGATGATAAGTTGAATTGAAACTAAGATGTGTACCCAACTTCTTCCAAATGGTTCTCCAAAAGTGACCCACAAACTTAGTGTATCTATTCGATACAATACTCCTGGGTATACCATATAATCTCACTACCTCAAAAAATGAATTAGCGATATTTGTTGCGTCGTTAGTCCTCTTGCAAGGAATGAAATGAACCATTCTAGAGATCTTATCCACAACTATGAATATAGATCAATGTCTCTTTGATTCCTTGGAAATTTCATAATAAAATCCATACTTACAAAATCCCATGGTCTTAATGGAGCTGGTAGTGGTTGGTACAAACCAATATTTTGACTATGTCCCTTTGCATGTTGACATACTCTATATCTCTTTACATAATTCTTGACATTAAATTGCATCCTTGGCAAAAATAATGTGTACTCAATTGTAGGTAAGTCTTATCTTGTCCAAAATATCCTTTAAGTTGCCACAATGTTTTTCCTTCAAGAGATTCTCTCTCATTGATCCTCTAGCTATGCACAATCAATTGCCTTTGAACATCAAACCCTCTTGCAACATCAAATCAATCCATGGTCCTCTATCTTTTCTGATTGGATTGTTGCAAGCTTCATATGCTTCTTTGAAAGCAAGATCATCCACATAAACTCTTTCAAGCTCTCAAAACCAACACTATTATCCTGAATTTCATGTAACAAAAAAAATCTTCAACTTAATGCATTAGCAACCTTATTTTCTTTCCCACTCTTATGTTTAAACACAAAGTTAAAAATTTGAAGGTATTACACCCATTTTGCATGCCTCTTATTCGATTTGTGTTGGTTGTTAATGAATTGCAATGCATGGTTATTTGTGTAGACAACAAACTCTTTGGGAAGCAAGTAATGCGTACGCTTCTTCAAAGATTGTACCAATGCATAAAATTCAAGGTCATGGGTTGAATACTTCCTCTTAGCATCATTTAGTTTTTTGCTAAAATAAGAAACTAGTTTTCCTTCTTGACTAGGAATAGCCCCTATTGCCAAGCCACTAGCATCACATTCAACTTGGAATACTTTGCTAAAATTAGTTAACACAAGTGTAGGCTATTTGGTTACTCTTTGCTTGAGAAATTTGAAACTCTTTTCAACCTCTTAAGTGCATTCAAGTTGCCTTTTGTAACCCTTGATTTTTTCTTGTATGGGAGCAACTATATGACTAAAATTCGTAATAAATTTCCTATATAAACTAGCAAGTCCATGAAAACTCCTAACCTCATATGCACTCTTGGGTGTAGGAAAATCAATAATGGCCTAGATCTTCTCCTTATCCATCTTTAGTCCATCCTTGGATACCAAAAAGCCCAAATAAACCAATTCGATGTTCATAAACATGCACTTTTTCAGATTGATCAACAACTTCTCTTCATGCAATCTTGTCATAACCAACCTTAAATGATGTAGATGTTCTTCCTTAGACCTACTAAAAACCAAAATATCATAAAAGTGCTTGGTGCATTCATGAGCTCAAAGGGCATAACCAACCTTTCATAAAGTCTATCATTTAGTATTAAAAGTTGCAATTCATTCATCTTTGGGTCTGATCCTAATTTATGATAGCCACTTTTCAAATCAATCTTTGAAAAATACATAAATCCACTCAAACAATCCATCAAGTCATCCAAGCTTGGAATAGGGAACCTATATCTAATGGTAATCTTATTAATGGCTCTAGAATCTCTGCACATTTCCCATTCACCCTTTTTCTTAGGTACTAGGACTATAAGAACAACATAAGGGATAAGGCTCTCTCTTATCAACCCTTTCTCAAATAACTCTTTAACCCTCTTCCTACTTTCCTCATTCTTCTAAGGAGTTATCTATATGTAGCTTTGTTTGGAAGGCTAGCTCCTGGAATCAAATCCATATGGTGACTCTAGCACTCCTCATAGGAGGAACCTTGTTGGTCAAATCAGCTACCACAATGTCCATTTGCTCTTTCAATATATCTTGTATCTCCTTAGGTAATCTATCCAACTTTGTAGAGGTAAGCACAACCTTGGGCTTGGGTACCAAAGCAAATCCCACTTCTTCATCCTTCATGGTATGCATAAACTCCTTTTCACTCACTAACATTACCTTGTTATTGTTGTTATTAATGTTTCCCTCTTCTTGTTCTTGCAAAGGTAACAAGGTATGCTTCAAACCATCCTTCTCCAAAGTATAAATGTTATTCCTTCATCGTGTATGGCATTTCGGTCAAACTTCCAAGGTCTATCAAGCAACACATGACACACATCAATGGGCATGATATCGCACATTACACTATCCTTATATCTACCTATTTGAAATTCCACTAAGGCCTGTTCATCCACCAACTATTGATGCCCCTTTTGTAACCAAGACACTTTGTAAGGGGTAGGATGTTTAGTTTTCTTAAGTCCTAATTTATTCACCATATCACTAGCCACAAGATTAGTTTGCAACACTTTCCTTTAGCCTTGCACTTTGTCCTGAATAAAGCCCTTCTTTGTTGTGGTTCTTGCCTTTCGTTTGGTGGCTTCAACAACACTCTTTTGAGTACTAAAGACTCTCTTATCTTGAGTTCCTCATTATGATGAGAAGGTGACCCCACACTTCCTTGATCTGCTTGCACAATCCGATTGCTTCTTTTAGGCCTTGTACGCCCTTCTTGTAAGAACTCAAGACATTCCCAACTTTTCTGACCAACATATTGATTGCAGTTCAAACATTTACTAAAGAAACCTCCTCATCTTCTGATAACCACTTATTCCAAATGATCTAACTCCCTTGTTTTGATAGCCTTCTCTTTCCGAATTAACTAATCCACTGGAACTATTGGTCCCTTTAACATGTTGTCATCTGCCTCTATAGCCTCTTCCTCTACCTTTCCCTTGTTGATTCTGCTTTCTCATAAGCTTCTCTTATGCTTTAATAACAAATTGATAGGCTTCCTCAAGTGATCTAGGGGACATTAAACTCAATTCATCTTGCAAATCTACCTTCTCTATATCTTCTTCACTATGGTTTGATCTAATCAACATTTTGTAAAACTCTTTCGTATATTCTTTCACGAACATCTCCTTTTGCTTGAGATTTTGGAACCTTTTAAATAGATTGGATTGGTAATCTCCTAGAAGGAACTTAGCCTTCAGTTTGGCAACCATCCTATACCAAGAAGTGATTCTTCTTTCATCTTTCCGACTGGACATAATCCCACCACATAGCAGCATAGCCTTTGAGCCTTGTACAAGTAAACTTAACTCTTTTGTCTTTTGCAAGTCCTCCTTACTCAAAGAACTTGTCAAGATCATTGATCCAATCAATGAGTTCCTCTCCATTAAGGCTTCTTGAATAGGTAGGAACCTCAATCCTTGGTTTGGCTCCAACACCCATGACTGATTTGAGCAGTCCTTCTTCAACTCCTTCTGGCTCTGTTTTTTTGTATATTAGATATAAGAAGAAAACAAGTACAAAAGGATCAGAGTTCTGTAAGCATTGACCTGATTACTACACAAAAAAACTGCACTGGACACTATACTGATTGCTATACTATAGACTGTATATAGATCATCTGCTACACCAAAATAGAGTACCTGATGCTATACATATTAATTACAAGCGTGGCTAAGTTCATGCCAAAATGTACCAAGACTAGCCATAAAAAATAACCAGCTGGGACACAAACAAAAGAAAAATACTAGAGCTCCATCCAGGTACTCCACCCCAGAGGTCCCTCCATCCATACTATCCTCCTGCCCTCTTTCCCTTCTGGGTCTCTTAGAACATCATCAACTACCTAATGCTTCTCTTCTTCCTCAACATCACTAACATCATCCGCTACTACACCTCGCCTTTGGGCCTGCTCCATGACATCCATTCTCAATGATAGGTTTTGCAACAACTCCAGAATCCCTTCTTCACGACCTCTTCGACCACCTCTTATGGCACCTCCTTTGTGCATTCTTCTCGATGACATTTTGTCCAATTCCCACACTCCTAATGTCTTGCAGCTTTGATACCAAAAATATGATGGTGACTTACTTTCAAACAAAAATAAATGCAAACTAACTCTGCCTTCAATGGTGACAGGAACCCGAAAAGAAAGATAGTAACTTGTTAATTTCTAAATGTGACAGGAACTTTATACTTAATAGAGCAACACAACATATTAGTACTTAATCAGAGTTGTGACAAATCGACAAACCAAAAAACCTTAATGAATGTTTTATTCCTTTCTGAATTATGCGGAAAAAACATAGTGATTACAAGCAACAATGGATTGCAATCCTTATTATGACTACGTTGGCCAAAACTAGTTCAACCCAATCGGTCTGCTCTTCCCTAGTCAATTCTGTCTCACTTTCGACAGGAATCAAAGACACACAGTCTACCTCAGACCAAAAAACCCCCACCTAATCACTCTCGTCTACGTTTTCTGATCGGTCTCGCCTTTCACTTCCCACCCAAACCGTTTCCTTTACTTGCCCCTCAACTGTTGCTCCATCATTTTGTTTCCATACCATTTCTTAAACACCCTAATTGTCACCAACCTGAATCTAACTAAAACGAATTTGATTGGAGGTCAAAGATCCCAGATCCCCCTCCGTCATTACAAATCCCCCAAATTCAGGCAACAACAATATGTCAAAAGAAGAGAGGTCGACTTCAAAACGACTTAGGAAAACAAAATTGAACATCAAACAAAATGACCTAACAAAGAAAATAAAAGAAAGAGATTGATGCCCTTGCATCAGAATTTTAAGCCAAATTGGGAAGACACTAGGGATGAGTGCTAGTGTCTAGCCCTTTTTGGTCAAACTAAGGGCTAGGTACTAGTCGGGGTGATCCATATTGTCAATCTAGACCTAAGATGAACTTGTTTGTATTAGATCAAGCACATTTTCCAAAAAGGGTGCTAAACATAGCATGAAATTATAAAGGATATATAATTTACGATGGTACAATCATATCAACTCAATATAAGTATTGAAAACTTATGTAAGCTTATGACTGCTTAAAAAAATTATTCTATTAAGGGCAAAGGATAATGGTCCTTGAGAGAGGTCCTATTTAGATCCCTAATATTCCCCCACAAGCAAATATCTCCATTTTTGTTTTTGACATGGACAATGTTGAAAACACAAGTTGAATTCTTGAGGATATATGTTTTCTAAATTGACTACCTTTATTAGTTCTTACTTCATATTCGGTCCAATTTTAGGTTTAATAAGTCTTTTCTTCTATCTTATAGGTTTGGCTTTTGGATGAAGTTATAGATGTGCTACATGATGTCCTTTTTATATCATTTCAACCCCTCATAATCCTAGAATAAGACACAATCCTATATGGTTTATAGGTCGACAAAACATCATTTTTCTCTTGATGCACATGCCTTAGGTACCCATAATATTCCACCTATGAATAGATCCACATATTTGTAGTATTTTTTCTTACAAAAATATTCTTCTCATATCTACGTGAATTATTAAGACTAATATACGAGGTCCAAGCTACTAATTAGAGAAGATGATCTACAAATGCCTTTGAACTTTTAGAGCTATTTATTTTACAATCTTGTTAGATTACTAAATAAAATAAACTATTTGTTCATTACTTTCAAATACCTTCTAATAATATTAATTGTTATAGATGACATGTATATAATAATGACCTTATGTTGGTTAACAAATTTGTCCCTTTCTTGAAATTGTAATATTTGTTTTCTTTGAATAGTAATATGACTTATGTACAACCCTTAATGAAAGGACACAAAAAAACCAATAGTTGGATGAACTAATCAAAATCCATCCTCTGCATTAGAGGGCAGCTCCTCATATGATTTGCAATGAAGTTTACACAGAAAACCTTTGAAATGAAGATGCTTTTTGTAAAGTTATTTCAATTTTAATTAAAGAACAAGTTATGAACTATGAATGCTATATATGGATATGAGGAATTATGTCAATGTCTAATAATTCTGATTTTTATTTGCAGGTCTGAAGGAGAGAGATCATTTAATATTTTTTATGTCTTCTCCAAATGAATTCAATTGGCATATATATCATTTAGGCAACCGGTCAATTGGTGTATTGACCGGTCATGCCTTTTAGGCATGACTGATCAATGCACCCATTGATTGGTGCCTTTACAATTATACCATTAACATAATGCTGATTATCGGTTCAAAAACCCCTGATAGCATATTGTAATATCATAATATAATGACTAATCAATTTAATGAATCGGTTCATATAAACACTGATGATTCAAAGTGCATGATGTATATAATCCAACCGGTGCATTTGTTAACCAATGTTAATGCCAAATGAAGCGGTGTATTCATTAAACCCGATAACAAATATGCCCGATATAATTAAGCCTGATAACAGATGTGAATAGGTGCCAATGTTTATGCACCCGATAGCAAGTATGTATCGGCGAATTTAACCCGATAACTTATAGCATTTAATATGCTATCAGGTTAATACCCCGCTAGCATATTAATGCCAATTAACAATTGACATTAATATGCTATCGGGTTGTTAGCCCGATAGCATATTAATGCCAATTAACAATTGACATTAGTATGCTATCGGGTTGTTAGCCCGATAGCATAATGATAAGCAATGTTTGTACAATCCGATAATCATATGCAATATAAAATCAGACATGAAGCATGTAGATAAATAATAGAACAAGGAAGGTTAGGAAGATCTTATCTTGCATAAGCTACCATGCATAAATACTCCCTCTTAGCTTTGGAAGATAGATAAGGCAACCTGCATCACATTTCCTTTTCATAACTAAGATAATGTCAGTCAGCCAAAAACATTTATACATGAGAAGTACCATCAAGACATATGATACAAAATAGAAGAACATCACCTGAGCATGTGACATAAAGTATTATTTTAACATGTGATAAAAGTAAGAGAATCATCACCTGATCATGTGAGAAATCACCAAAACATGTGATCTGTAAGATTCATCAAGATATCACCTAACACGTGATATCAGTATTGACTAACACACAATACTTAAGGATAAGTCTATGAGAATGGTTAGTTTCTCATCATATCCAAGTTGTGATAAGTGCAATAACATTTATAAATGTTTATCACAACATAGTCATGGCACATCCATGACTTACCAGAGATCCAACATGATCAATAGTTGAGATATCACCTACACGTGATATCAGTATTGCCTAACATGCAATACAAGGATAACCATATGAGAAGTGCTTAAGTTCTCATCATATCCAAGTTGTGATAATGCAATAACATTTGTACAAATGTTGTATCACAACATAGTCATGGCACATCTATGACTTACCAGTGATCCAACATGATTACTGGTTTGACTATCATAAGATCGTCACCTTATGATGTCTACATACAAGTGTTCAGTATCTGAGAGATCGTCACCTCTTAGATATGAACACAGGTGACAAGAAGCCAAGAGATAGTCCAAACATGACAAAGAAGTTTACACCTTAAACATCTTAAATATATGTAAGTATAGATTACAAAGCAGATTACCTTTCTATCATACCTAAACCCTTTCTGAAGTGATCAACCTTCACTCTAGAAAGTGGTTTGGTCAGAATATCTGCAGTTTGATCTCCTGTACACACATATTCTAACTTTATCACATTCCTGTCAACCATATCTCGTACATAGTGATATGGAATCTCAATATGTTTGGACCTGTCATGAAATACTGGATTTACAGAGAGTTTTATATAGCTTTGATTATCACACTGAATGACTGTAGGTTTCATAGGTTCTCCAAATAATCCCATGAGCAATTTCCTTAGCCATATTGCTTCTCGGGCAGCCATTGAAGCTGCAATATATTCAGCCTCTGTGGAACTCTGAGCTACCGAAGATTGTTTTCTGCTGAGCCAGGATATCATGGCTGACCCTAAACTGAAGCAGCACCCTGAAGTGCTCTTTCTGTCAGTCACACTGCCAGCCCAATCTGAATCTGTAAATCCATGTAGATCTATGTCAACCTTTTCATATTTAAGACCAAGCTTTAGGGTACCTTGTAGATATCTCATTATATGCTTTACTGCAACCAGGTGTATCTCCTTAGGTTCACACATGAACTGACTTAAGGCATTAACAACATAACAGATATCTGGCCTTGTATTTACTAGATACATCAGGGACCCAATCATCTGCCTATATTGAGTGGGGTCAGTAGGTCTTGATTCTACTGCTGCTTCTTTAAGTTTATGGAAGTTGGTTTCCATAGGAGAGGTCATGGGTCTGCAGTTTAGCATTCCAAATCTTGTCAATATGTCCAAGGTGTACTTCCCTTGGTTCAGTACAATATTGTCAGAATTCTGCCATACTTCCAATCCTAGGAAGTAATGAAGAAGCCCCAAGTCTTTCATATCAAATTCTGTGGATAGATCTTTCTTGCATTGATCTATTAGGTGATCATCTCCTGTGATTAATAAGTCATCAACATATAAAATTAATATTAACATATCACCTTTATTTCTTTTGAGGTAGAGATTAGGATCTGCATCATTCTTAGAGAAACCCAGTTTTGAGAGATAGGTGTCAATTCTTTCATACCAGGCTCTGGGAGCCTGTTTGAGCCCATAAAGAGCTTTCTTGAGTCTACACACATGAGACTTTGCATCATGAATTTCAAACCCTTCAGGTTGCTCTAAGTAGACTTCTTCCACGATCTCGCCATTTAGGAATGCTGTCTTAACATCCATCTGATGTACCTTCCACCCCTTTGCTGCTGCAATGGCTAGGACAACTCTTACTGATGTGTACCTGGCAACAGGTGCAAATGTTTCTTCGTAATCTATTTCTTCCTTCTGTGAGAACCCTCTAGCTACAAATTTGGCCTTGTGTTTTTCAATACTCCCATCTGCAACATGCTTGATTTTAAACAACCATTTAGAAGACACAACAGACTTCTTGGTTGGCCTAGGAACAATCTCCCAAACATCATTCTTCATAATGGATTGATATTCTTTAGTCATGGCATCTATCCATACTTGATGTTTGAGTGCATCTGAAACATTATTAGGTTCAACTTTAGAGAGATCATTCATAAGTGCAACATAGTTGATAAATTTATTAGGCCTCTTGCTTTCCCTGAAGGTTCCTGAAAGAGCAGTGAACTTCTGAGCTTCTGCTATAGTTTTGGTGGCCCATAGTGGTTTTTTCTTGCGATTATCTATAGGTGGGTCTTGTGTTTCACTTATAGTTTCCTCAAGATACTCCCTCTGAAGCTCAGGAGTAGGATTATGAATTTCAGGTTCTATTGTATTTTGGGCCCTTTTGAAGGCTAAATCTTCTTCGAAGATTACATCCCTACTGAGTTCAATATTTCTCTACCCTTGTACATAGATTCTGTAGGCTTTAGAAGTTTCACTGTATCCTAAAAGTATTCCCCTTTTTCCAGAGGGTTCTAGTTTTAGTCTTTTCTCTTTAGGTACATGAATATAGACTGGACACCCAAATATCCGAAGATGGCTGATATCTGGTTTTGTCTTGGTAAAGACTTCCGTAGGAGTTTTATCTTCAAGGTGTGGATGAGGACATCTATTTTGTATGTACACAGCAGTGTTAGTTGCTTTTGCCCAAAGGTTCAAGTTTAGATTTTGATCTAGTATCATGGCTTTGGCAGCTTCTACTATGGTCCTATTTTTCCTTTCAGCTACTCCATTTTGTTGTGGATTATAAGGTATTGTCAACTCCCTCTTAATCCCAGCATTTTTACAAAAGTCTTTAAATAGTCCTGATGTGTATTCCCCCCCATTGTCAGTTCTTAAGGTTTTAATTTTGTTTTCAGAGAGATTTTCTGTTGATGTTTTAAACTCTTTAAACCTACTTAGGATCTCTTCTGATTCTTTATATTTCAGAAAGTAGATCCACGTCTTCCTAGAGTAGTCATCAACAAAAATTACATAGTACAAAAATCCCCCTAGAGAAGGTACGGACATAGGTCCACATACATCAGAATGAATTAACTCCAAAACTTTGCTAGTTTTCCTAGTACTATTCTGAAATGCATTTTTGGTATTTTTACCTAAGGCACACCCTTTGCATGCCTCTGAATGATATTGCTTCAACTTAGGTAGACCCGTGACAAGGTTTCCCATGGTTGACAAAGCTCTATAATTCAGATGGCCTAATCTCCCGTGCCATACTTCATTTGCATTAGTTACTTCATGGATCAATGCTAGATTGGGCTCTGTACATAGCTCATACAAATAGCCTTGTCTTCGACCAATGACCTTAGCGTCTTTGATGGAGGATCTCTTTGGCCAAGCCAACACCTTGTTTTCCATGAAGGTCACTCTGTATCCTTGATCTTCTAGTGCTGATATGAAGATTAGATTTCTTTTGATGCCTGGAACATATAGTACTTCTTCAAGTCGTAGTGACATGCCTGTCTTCAATTTGATGGTGCAGGTTCCAATTGCTCTGGCTGGATGTGAAGAATCGTCTCCGATGGTTACTTCCTCATCATCTTTCTCTATCATGGAGTCTAGTATTTCTCTAAAGCCGGTGATGTGTCTGGATGAACCACTGTCGATCACCCATGAGTTAGATTTGTTTGAAGCATGGCTTGTAAGTGCTGAGTAGAGGACATAGTTCTCGGAGTCATTTTCTCTTCTAGATTTCCTCACTTTTGCAAATGTGGCTTGCTTCCCTTTCTCTGGACAGTTTGCAACATAGTGTCCGAATTTGTCACACCTATAACATTGAACATGTGATAGGTCTTTCTTAGAAGTGTTCTTGCCTTGTTTAGCTTTTCTTTTCCTGAATTGCTTCTTTTTGTACTTCTTTGTCATGTTTGTATTTAGGACTTGCAAGTCTTCATCTATATTCTTCTGTTTTATTCCTACCTTGTTCAATCTGGATTCTTCTTGTAGACAGTCATCTCTTAGTCTTTCAAACTTAGGATATTTGGACCTAGCACTGATGCCTTGGACGAATGTGTTCCATCCACTAGGCAATCCATCTAGAGCAATGAGTGTTAACTCTTTGCTTTGGATGTCGTATCCAAGGGAAGTTAGGTCATCTCTTAAGCTTCATATCCTCATGAAGTAGGAGTTAATTGTCTCCCCTTTGTTCATACTGATATGGTTGATCTCTCATTTCAATGCCAGAGTACGACTTGCATTTGATATCTCAAATGTCCTTTCAAGTGCCTTGAACATTTTATAAGCCGTCTCCTGCTTTCTAATGATGGGCATTATATTATTTCTTACCCCATCCACTATTATTTTAATAGCCTTATCATTTCCCTCGATCCATGTGGATTTCTCGGTTTCATCTTCTGGTTGTGCACTTTCAGTTTGGACATATGAATCAACTTTGTTTTCTCTTAAAATCATTTTGATTCTAAACTTCCAAGCTGAAAAATCTTCGCTACCTCCGAGTCTATCTTCGAATCTGATAGCGTTGGCCATTATGGAAATGTGATGTAGTTTGTAACTTAGTCCTTGATAAAAAACTTTATTTTCTCTTAAAATCATTTTGATTCTAAACTTCCAAGCTGAAAAATCTTCGCTACCTCCGAGTCTATCTTCGAATCTGATAGCGTTGGCCATTATGGAAATGTGATGTAGTTTGTAACTTAGTCCTTGAATTTTATCAAAATTGAATAGCCTTAGGTTCGATTACCTTGGCTCTGATACCATGTAAAGTTATTTCACTTTTAATTAAAGAACAAGTTATGAACTATGAATGCTATATATGGATATGAGGAATTATGTCAATGTCTAATAATTCTGATTTTTATCTGCAGGTCTGAAGGAGAGAGATCATTTAATATTTTTTATGTCTTCTCCAAATGAATTCAATTGGCATATATATCATTTAGGCAACCGGTCAATTGGTGTATTGACCGGTCATGCCTTTTAGGCATGACCGATCAATGCACCCATTGATCAGTGCCTTTACAATTATACAATTAACACAATGCTGATTATCAGTTCAAAAACCCTCGATAGCATATTGTAATATCATAATATAATGACTGATCAATTTAATGAATCGGTTCATATAAACACCGATGATTCAAAGTGCACGATGTATATAATCCAACCGGTGCATTTGTTAACCAATGTTAATGCCAAATGAAGCGGTGTATTCATTAAACCCGATAACAAATATGCCCGATATAATTAAGCCTGATAACAGATGTGAATCGGTGCCAATGTTTATGCACCCGATAGCAAGTATGTATCGGTGAATTTAACCCGATAACTTATAGCATTTAATATGCTATTAGGTTCATACCCCGATAGCATATTAATGCCAATTAACAATTGACATTAATATGCTATCGAGTTGTTAGCCCGATAGCATAATGATAAGCAATGTTTGTACAATCCGATAATCATATGCAATATAAATCAGACATGAAGCATGTAGATAAATAACAGAACAAGGAAGGTTACGAAGATCTTATCTTGCATAAGCTACCATGCATTAACACTTTTAACCAGAAAGCATAGAAAGGCTTTAGCATTCATCCATCAACACAAAGAAATGCCATCAACATAAAATAAAGAGAATATTCTAAAGATTAAATAAGAGCTCGCAGACTTTGTTTCTCACACATGTTCATTTCATAAATTCAGAGCAAAGCAAATACATAGCAGTGTTGATTCTGATCGATACTCTCTCATGCCTCACAGGACAAGGGGGATCAACACAACTCAATCCACAATGAATCTGCTAACAATTAATAATAACAATGAATTCTAAAAACATAGAATTAATTGATAAGAAAAATGATATCATGCACATAGCAGATTTCCCAAGAAAGATCGTCAATCTTTAAACACACAGATTTAAAGAATGCACACCATAATCATTTTAATTGATAAATCAGTCATTCCAGTTTAAAGAAATTCATAGAAAAAACAGATATTGTTTGCTGCTCGAAAAATCACAGTTTTTCGGACCTTTCTAGAGTCTCAAAAACATAATTATATAGCCACAACCTGACCAATGGTTATAACGGGAAACAAAGAAATCCAACAATTTCCACCCCGCAAAGTCAGTGGAACCAATATTTAAACAAAAATAAAACTATCTTGCAACTAACAAGTGAACAGGACCTATCATCTATGGAAAACGTTATTAAGTAGTTTTGGTAACTGCTTCTTTCTTCCAATCCGCATGGGCAGCAACAAAGTGCTGAATGGTTGTGTTATGAGGCTATCCCACGCGTGCCATCCGTTGCTTCCAGACCTCTTTTTCCCTGCAAACCTATGCAACTTTGTCGGATTGACTATCCAGATGTCTAATGCATAAAAACATGAGTGATTCAATCTTAGCAATGACACTTAAGTCATTTGAAACTAAACCCTTAGCTTCTTTTACATAATTGATTTTGCCTTTAAATGATTCCGTTATAACCTCAGTCCTCTCGAGGGCTCTTCCATCATCTTTCAAACATTTTATCCCAATGCACACGAGTTCATTTCTCATGGAGGTAACTAATTGCGCAAGTTGATTTACCAATTTCGCGAATTCCTCATAAGCCTGTTTTATCAAGGAATTTCTCCATTCAATGTTCCTCTGACACACATACAAAATGCTATCATCCAAGCTTGCCACAAGTTTTTCAGCAAGAAATTTCATTACCCCATAACTCTGCACTTCTCGCATCTGTGCAGCTTTTGATGCCCATTTAGCTTCCTCATTTTTCCAATTGCTGATTTTTTGTTCTTCGAATGACCAAGAATGTCCTGGTTTGAATATGTTCTTCCTCATCTTTTTCCCAGTCAATCTCTGGTATTACTCCTTGTTGCCTATCATCAACAAATTAAGAATCAAGCAAATCATTTTCATCATCGACAATATTTATAGTGTTTATCTCCAGACCATAATCCCTATTTTGTTGCACTGTGAGTCTTAAGTGAGCTCTTCTTCGGACTTCATACTCATCCACACAATCCGTCCAAAGTCTTCTAGATTGGGTACATGTTGAAAATTCTCCCTTAGTGTAAGGTGTGTCATAGCAAGTCCTTTAATATCAAACTCCGTGCGAGGAAAATACAACTGAAAGTTGAACCTTTTGAACTCTAATTCCAAATTCAAAGTATCTGAAACACTGTTACAAGTGTAATATGTTAGTTCAATGGGAAAAGAAACCCCTGTTTGGTGTTCTTCCCCATATTTCTTATCTATATGAGCAAGTTGTCTGCATACTTCAATTAACACTTGCCTGTCAAAGACATATCTCGACAATTTGTAGGGTTCTCCTTCAAAACCACCAACCCTCAAATAAGTGAACCTGGAGAACTAAATATAGAAGTTGCCATATATGTTTATAAACTGCATAGCTTCCTCAGTTAATCTCTTATGAATATCTCCTTTCAACTCAAATACTAACCTACCAAGGAAAATATTATGAACCTTGTAATAATTTTCAGTGACCTTGTGTTGTTGCAAATGCGCGTAATATTCATATATCCTCATATCATTCTGCCAACTTTCATGATACAAACCTACCCATTGACGGGTGCAGGCTAAACAACATATGAGGTAAGAGGACATATGGAATTTTTTGTTACCAAAACAACTTAAACCCTCATGCATTCTTTTTGCAATTAACTCTGCCCAATCTATGTATCTCCTTTTGCCAAAAATGACCTGAATAAATAAATACATCCAATCCTCCCAATAAAAGGCTATTTGATTTCCCCGCATTCCATGTAATAAAATGACTATCTCTTACTTCCTGAATCAGATGCTCTCGGGTTAATGGGCTTGGCAGTCTAGAACCCCCCTTTTCAAATTTCAGTAACCAATTTCTAGCAATGACACTCCTATAACATGACTTCTTCTCAGAGAAAAGTCCTTGCGACTTGCATACCGTCCAATCCTCATATTGCTCCTTCTCTGGTATTTTCATTATGGCGGTAATAACCTCCCGACTAATTGTAAGCAAAACCTTACCCTCTGCATCCCTTATACACCTCTCCGCAGGATCATATATGCTCATACATTCCAAAACTACTTCTGGACATGACACAACTGGAGGAAATGCTGCAACTTCTACCAACCCACTATCTAAAATTTTCTGCATCAAAGGGGAACCAGCAGAATTCCACACTCTTTCATAGAATTCCTCTAAGTCTACTAACGATAGGAAAGTATCCCCTATGTTAGGCAAGGAGCTAACTAACTAAGACTTCTGGTCTATTTAGGGTACTTTCGGTCTCATTTTAGCTTTACAATCAGAAAATACACAACAGGAAGAATTGACTGAACCAACTAAAGTATCAAATAACACTTTCAATTTATTAAAACCAAGAGGAAAAGAGGAAGAACTTGAGCTCACCTTTCATGCAGAACTGAGAATTCACAGAGTCGAGAGCAAGAAATACTTCCTGCGCTAATCTTCTACTTACCAAATTGGGCAAATAATAAAGGCAAGTAACTCGTTTTAAATAAAACAAATCTTAGGGACTGGCCTAAAATATCAGTCGCACGATTCGTCATGATTTGAAAACTGCATACTCATCCCTGCCAAATCGTGTTGAAAAGATTAAATTCTGACAGTTTATTAATAACAAGTCTTTTCCCCTCTAAATCCTTACTTGGAATGATTACTTGGAATGATTATCCCCTAGTAGGGATTTTCACCACAACTCATTTTCTCGAGGTTCATCTTTTAAATCCAGAATATTCCCTACATGCTGACACTTGTTCACTTTATCTCCAAAGTCATCGATCCTCGAACCTTGAACCTTGAACCTCTCGAAAAAAATAGTTCAAAGGTTCAAGTTCAAAACAACATTACTGCAAAACTTACGAACATGCCTAAGCTTACCCATTATAAAACATGACTTACACAAGACTTGCTTTAACATGTTGAATCGTGAACCTTGAACCACTAGAAAGGTTCATGATTCAAGGTTCAATGAACTATGACTACCAAGACCTTTAGCGCCTTATTTAAAACAAAAACCGTTATACCACATACCGCACTTGAACTTGAACCTTGAACTGATAGAAAGGTTCAAGCGAGAGGTTCAGTTCAAGAAAAATTGCAAAGGGAAAAATTTGAAGAACGCGAAAAATACATAATACAAGTGTGGACTAACACCTTATAATGATTTTTGTTCACTAATAGATTTTCCAATGAATCAAATTGAAAACCAATTAGAGCCATCTAATTTCCTTTTGCATGATATCTTCTAAGTACAACATGAAAGCTTAAGACTTCAAAGGATTCTATTGAGTCTTATTACTCCTTGCAAAATTTTCAAGATTTTAGTGCTCATTTCTTGTAATATTTATCGAGTAACCTAAAACCCATGGCATCTGTCTTAGTTTTTGTACCCTAGATTTCTAATTTGTTGGTAACTTGTTAAGTCCATGGAAATCACTCTCGCTGATATCAAAGATATCGTGATCTTATCAGCCCCCATTTGAACTATTGGCTAAGTTGCTCACCTTAATGACCAATTTTCATACCTTAGAGGTTATGCACTTGAAAGATTTTGGTAGCCTCACTTGCTGTCCATGTGTCAAGTTTTAAATGTAGTGCACAATTTCTTGTATAACGTTGCTTTGTGCTAGACATATATGCGTAAGGCTACACTCTTAATAATAGTGGTGATACAATAGATATTGTTTAACCTTCCAAATGCATATCCTTGGTGGATTGTGGGCAATATTACGTATTTTCTTCACGTAGACGAGAGTAGGTCAGGTTCTATAACATTGTGACAAGTGGCATCATGACAGTGAGGATGGTACACATGGATATTCCTCATTATAGTTCACAGCATGGTTTCTTGCTAGAACATCCTTCCCAAAGCCGCGCTGATGTGTTGTGTTGTGTTGATGTGTGTCCTCCATTGTAACTAGGACCAAATATTGTGGCTTCATTCTATTGGGCCTAGGACTCTGCTGTAGGTGAACAAAAATAAATAAATACAAATTTTACAAATGTCATCCCACAATTGTCGATCTGTTGTCTTCCCATTGCAACTTGACAAGAAGACTTTTAAGATTATGTGCTGTGGATGTGATATATTCAAAGAAATGAATTGCTCATTCCTACTATAGGATGATCAATTTAAGCCAGCAAATTTGGTGCATTTTCCCCTATTGTTGGATTCGTTGGTTAAGCTCATTGTTCAAGAGTAAATTCCAGAACTTAACCTATTTAGTCAAAGTCTCATTTCTATACATGAGGGTAGAATATCAATGTCTTTTAAATCTTCCCAATGTGAGATTTTTGACTTTTTGTAACATATTTGTCACCTCCACAAATGTGAGAATCAGAAGCTTAGACTGGCTTCCCAAGGAAGCATTTTGTTATTCCAATAAAACTGAAATTATAGGCTTTTGATCAATATGTTTACCTGCCCCCCACTTTCCAAAATTGGTAAATACATTGCTAAAAACAAGGCCTATGGTGAGGTGGTCCTCAAAAGTCCACTAAATTTATCCTGAATGTTTATCCTAATATTCATTCCCTAACTTCGCAATAAGGAGCTCATGACTCAGCATTTAGCAAGTTTTTAGAAATCACATGCTTGTAAGTTGTGGGTAGAAATAACATTCTAATTTCATGAAGTCAAAGATCACATGTGCTGAGAATATGAATACGCTGATGTAAATTAATACAGAAAAAAATGGTTCAAATTTTATGCCTTATTGATGCCTAAATTACTTATAGATGGTGTTCCCCATTTAGAAGAAAAATGCTGTTATAGAAAATTGCACCGAGATGGCTTCAAACTTCCATAACCAATGTATTTTGCAATCCAACAACCATGCACTAAATTTTCAGTTGTGGTACTCTGTAATGTCAAAGACCTCCTCACAAGTCCATCTTGATGCTTGTCTTATAGTCTTGAAACTGCTGGAATCGAGGGAACATATATAGTATATATATGTGGTGAGTATGTGGGGAAGAAATCATCAGTTTTCTTACAAAGATCAGCAGTTTGTTTAGGTTGTAAAATCATCAGTTTGTTTAGAATCCTATATAAAATATTGGAGCGATGGAGATCTTGATGATGGTCTTTGCATTAGTATGTTTTGCTGTAAGAGCAGGACTAGTTTATGGTTGGACTGAAGGGCATGCCACATTTTATGGCGGTGGTGATGCCTCTGGAACTATGGGTCAGCTTGATTTCACTTCTTTTCTCTTACAGAGCTTAGTATTTTCAGAATGCTTTTCAATTGTAATTTCAATCTAGTTTTTATTTTCAACATCTTGGATCTAAATTCCATACCCCTTGTCAGAGATATTTGATATTATTTTCTGTCGTTGAATAGGAGATTGAATGAAATTAAGTAAAAGATAGATGATGCTGTTGTTGCAGGTGGTGCTTGTGGTTATGGTAATTTGTACAGCACTGGATATGGCATACACACTGCAGCTCTGAGCAGTGCTCTGTTCAACAATGGAGCAACATGCGGAGCCTGCTACAAGATAAAGTGTGATGTTAAAAAGGATCCTCAGTGGTGTCTATTTGGAAAATCCATTACGATCACTGCTACTAATTTTTGCCCACCTAATAATGCTCTGCCAAATGACAACGGAGGGTGGTGCAATTTACCTCTTCAGCATTTTGACATGGCACAACCTGCCTTTTTGCAGATCGCTCAATACAGTGGTGGAATAGTGCCTGTTCTTTACAAGAGGTAGGTCAAATTATTTCTTATTCTTTCTATATTATACTCATGGTGAATATGTGTATTTTACAATGCAGATTACATGAATTAGGACTCTAAGATGTACAAGGTAAGTGGAAAAGACAATTCCTACCCAGAGCATTCTGTAAAGAGCTCTCAACTCTTGTAATCCAATTGGTGTCCAACTTGGGAGTGAAAAGAAGAAAACTCTTTTTTTTTTTTTAAGCTTTTCATTTATAAATTGTTTATATGTGCAAGAAATAGATGTTCTGAGCTTCAGTGTTGAGGATCTCAGTATTAAATTGTTAGAAGTGGAACTAGATAATCTGAACTTAGATTTCTAGCTTTTTCTAAGTTTCTGGAGTCAACTGCATAAGATAAAATGGATGATCTGAGATTCTGAACCATTTGTTAGAAGTGGAACTAGATTATCTGAACTTAGATTTCTAGCTTTTTCTAAGTTTCTGGAGTCAATTGCATAAGATAAAATGGATGATCTGAGATTCTGAACCATCTGACATTGATTACATTGATTACAGGGTTCCTTGTAAAAGGACTGGGGGAATCCGTTTTACCATAAATGGACGTGACTATTTTGGACTAGTGTTAATAAGCAATGTGGGTGGAAGAGGAGACATTATAGCAGTTTGGATAAAGGGGTCGAGCACTGGATGGCAACAAATGAACAGAAACTGGGGAGCAAATTGGCAGAGCAATTCTTATCTGAATGGACAGAGTTTGTCTTTTAGAGTGATGAACAGCAGAGGAAGAATTATCACCATGTATGATGTGGCTCCTTCCAATTGGGGATTTGGGCAAACATTCATTTCCTCTATAAATTTTCAATGAGTCAAATTTGTTGCAGATGAGTTGCTGCCCTGCAAATTTTTTGTGGGTATGTAACACGTATATCTTAATGATAAACCACGCTGCATGGTGTTAAACCCTATTTTCAGTCATTCTGTAAATTGTTTTAGGATAAGCTTTGTTTCTTAACATGTTGGGTCTTCTATTTTGTCTGCTGAGGTTATGTATAACAAACAGTATTAATCCTGGATGTTATATTCAATGAATAAAAGACAAATTATTCTAAGACGGCTGGGTCACTATTGTTAGCATATATGCAATTCATGTATGATTTGCTTCCCTTCCTACTGGGATCTTTATGAAGAAAGTAGAATTCAACCCTTTATCCAAATCATTTTGTTATACTGATAAGTAAGTTTCAACCATTTTGTCAATTTGAATTACTATCTGTAGGTAAATTTCATCATAACTCCTGTAGCTAAACTTGTTTTACCCATTTCTAAAATCCAAATATAGAAACGGATCAAAAAGTACAGAAAGTGAAATACAATAGACCAAAATTGTGCCAATTGAAACCCTAACCAGTCATTTTTTCGCTTCAGGACTTCAAACAGCCGTGTGTTTAAGCAGAAAACTTAGCACCCAAACGGTGGTCATTTTATAGAAGATTAAAGCTGTGTGTCAATATCAAATTATTTAAATACAATAACTTTCAAGTAAAATGTAAAAAGTTTTTATATTTGAAATTTTTTATATGTTTTATTTTTATAGTTTTATTTATATTTATATGTATTATATTTTTCTAGACATGCAAGTTATAGATTAATTTTTAAGTTGTATTTTTTAACAATAAATTGATCATATAATTTTCAATTTTTAAAAATTTATCTTATTGTAGAACATTTCTCATTTAACACGTACTTTATAGTAAAAATGTTAATTTCTCTAAAAATTATGAGTAAGATTTAAATTATATGAAATCAACATTGATGAAAGATAATATCACATTTTATATTTAACAAATTATTATGGACATGAAAACCTTTCCTAATATTTACCTAGATATGTCCCATTTTAGTGACAATATTTTTTGGAGAGTTTTTTGAAAAATTTGTGGTTGAATTCTTTAACAAATAGCCCCCTTGATAATTAAATTCTTTTTGTTGCAGGTCAACCAATTAAGGTCAAAACTATCTTCTCAGATCTTATGTCTTCTAGATGGATGCCTTTTTTATCCAACAAAATCATAAAACAAATGGAAGATATAATCTCAAAAGAAATTGGATATAGTATTTAAGATAAGGAATTCCATTTAGTAACTTCACATATAATATGTAATAGCAAAAAATCTAGTAAAAAAGAGAGTGATTAATATGGCTATACTACATAAATTAATTTAGAGAAATTAATGCAAATGGTGATTCTCCTTGGAATAGAATATTTCAATCAACATACTTGGAATAGACGAACTAGAGAGAATCTTCACTTGAGGATAACCCTTAAGGATTTGTTGTCTGGAATAAATTAGGAAGAGTTGGGAATTTAATACCTTATTTCCTTAAATGAGATGTTCAAAGAGGTTCAAAAGACGTTTTAGGAAAGATGCATGGCTTGAAGACCAATCCCTTGACTTTAAGGACTTAAAAGATCTTCAATGTTTTCTTTGCAAGACCTAGGGAGAATTTTTTAAGAACTATGAGAATTGGGAGAAAGAAAATAATAGAGCAATTAAAATATGGAAAAGTTTTACTAATATCTAGAACAAGCTTTGTTAAGCATGGGTTGTCCTTAACTATCTTCGTAAATTCATATTAATGGCTTCTAGAGGAGAGGAAAAACTCAAATGAATTCTCTCACCTCATGGGAAATACATTGTTAAATAAGTGTACTTTGTTTCTATTGGTAACGAAACTAATAAAATTCCTTTAGTTGTGTCAAAAAGGTTTGGAACACGAAAGCTTAGCCAAAGACCTCTTTTTTCATTTGGCTAGTTGTTCATGATAAATTTATTTGAAGAATAATGTTAAAAAGTAGTTAGTCTAATATCCCCAAATGCATTATATGTGATAATGTAAATGAAATCATTCTACATCTTCTCCTTCACTACTGTACCTTCAAGTTATGGGGCAACAAATTTAAATCCCTTGAGTTACTCATGTTTATGTTGAGTCATTATCAAGCCATTAGAAATAGCATTTCAAAGGAAAGGTCATTCGTTTCTTATGGGATTCTTGTCTAGATTATATAGCTCAAAATAAATGAGTGGATCTTCAAATCTTTCAATGTAGAGAAAGTATGGAATAAGTTTGAATATCCTCATGTAGAACTTTGTGAAGTGTACTTTCCCCAAATTCAACCCCCAACTTAAGAAATAGAACTTTGGGAGGCTATTTGATTTGCTATGGAAAAAAATTAGTTTGGTCCTATAAGAATAAGAATCGGTTATGAGCATACTAAGCATCTTTCTTGGATAGAGAACGTTCATAGTTAATAGAAAGTTGACCCTAATGGCAATAATAGTGATAATCCCAGTCCAATTGCCTATCAATGGATTTTGTGAGATAATCATGGCTCTCCCATTACCCTTGGAGTTGGTTTCATTAGAAAAAATACAAAAACTTTATTAAACTAGAAGTTATTATGAGGGGCATATTAGGTTCTTCTAGTTTTTCTATGGAATGACATGGCAATTTGATGATTATTTAATAGTCTAGGTAACTATCATATTCCCTTTTTGAGCTAAAAAAATAATATTAAGTTGTTGAAAAAGTAACTTCATGTTATATTCATAAAAAACCAAATTGTGTATAATTATTAAAATAGTTCTATTAAAAGAGAGAAAAAATAACACTAGGAATGGGGTCCAAAAAGTAGTGTATTGTTAAAGGGTTCTTCTAGTCACTTTTCAATAATCAAGTTTTCACAAAGAATGAGAAGAAATGAAAATATTATTATTTTTCCTTGAAAAGCCTATATAAGGAGTTAAGGAATGGAGAGGGTTACCATTTTTATATTTTCAAGTTCATTTATTTTGAGATTCAATGTTGTTAATCTTTTCTACATTAGGGAAAAAGCTCTTTAGCAAGAATAGATTTAAGGGTGAAAACCATCTTATTTATTTGAGTAATTCCACTCAAGAATTATCAATGAGTTAATAGTTTTCAATTATTCTCCAATTTCGATTTAATGTTGTAGTTGTTTATTAATTTATGAAATTTTCATTTTTGTAATTAGTTGTGAAAGTGTTGGGACAATTTTTATTGTTGTTTTGTGATAAATAATATTATTACCTTATTTGCTGATTGAACTAACTCTATTTTCTATATATTTTTATGTTTTAATTTAATGTCAAATTGCAATAGAAGGGAGGGTCTTCCATACCACATTATTTCCCATATACTCTAGCCACATGCTCTCTAAGTAATATATCTACCATGTATTAAATGTCTAGCAATCTATTGTCTAGCTATACCTTTGGAGAGACTTCAATGTCACGCCCTTATGTTATCAAACAAAATGATAATATTGCAATTCATTTATAAGTCTTTAATATATATTTGTATGAAAAAGGGGGCCATAATTGTAATATATTTTAGTCGCATCCTTTAAAACAATCTTGAAACAATGTTGACTGTCATACTACTTTATCTTGTTATTATTCATAGTATGAGCTACTAATAATATGTTACTAATAATATGTTATGAATCTTTTAAGTTACTAGGGGGATTTTTGATACTATTGTAATTGCTATTTATTATTAGTATATGCTTATAATCAAGCCTAGTTTACACAGTGACCAATAATAATAAAGTAATCTTATTTTTTCGTTGCATTGTAGAATTCTATGTGGTTTGCCACTAGAAATAGAATAAGTATTTTTAAGTTTGGATGATTAGAAATGACATTAAAAATCATTTACTTCATAGCTTTATATTTATAATAATAATTGATGCAATTCTCTCTCAAATTGAGATTCATTCTAGAAGGCTTGTCACCTAAACTAGATTCAATTATTTTCAGTATTAGTTTGAAATTCATTCTAGAAATTTTGACCCTTTCAACTACAAACTCCTTCTTTAACTTTAATAATTCTTCAAATGATATAGCAAGTTTAGGAGGGGAGGTAGCAATGTAGTCCTTGTAGTCAATTGCTCTCTTAATATTTGATTTTCTTCCATCAATTTTTCTTTGTCCTCTTCTACTATCTTGGCTAATTTCTCAAGGGTTTAAGCACTATGTGAAGTCAATTGTGTAGCTTGCACCACTATTGTATTTGATGATCTCCTTATCATTATTTTCCCAAACAACTTTTGTTGCTCCTCGAGCATAGTTAATTTTTGTGTTACAGGGAAAAGGGACCAAATGGCCAACATGTCATGCTTGTCATCAAATGTAGAATCAAATTATAGCTCTTTTTCATTTTATGGATCCATTCCCTTTGAAATCTTTATGTCATCTTTTCTTTTAAAATAATCAAAATCCAGGTCTGAAGAAATATCCTAGCCTTCCAACAAGAGAGTTCCACTATCTTTGACTATTTGTCTTCCCTCCTTAGGGATTATGGTAGGATAATTTTTCTTAACGCTTTTTGTTATTTTATTTGACAGAATTTTACTCTCCTATGAAGATGGATTAGAAATTCCCATCTCATGTCCACACTGATGTCTTCTATACAATCTTTGGAAGTGTCTAAATTCTTTGGATTTAATAAATGAATCTCCACTCATGAATTCTTCACATGCACAGTCTTTGATATCCTCAATTATATCTCCCCCTAAAATAAAAGTAATCATTGTTCTATTTGGGGGAAGATCCTTTTCTTCTACAGTTTCCTTGGTATCAAAATCACTTCTTTCCACAACATGAGGATCAAGATATGGATCAAAACTAGTCTCATGAAACTCCATAGCTAGGTCTTTGCTAGGTGATAAAATATGAAAAGGAGTAACAACCCTTGGGCACTCGGGAACAATAATGGGTGCTAAAGTAGATGGTTGGCTAGAAGATGAAGCTATAGATGGAGAGGTTTAACTTACAGGTTGAGCAACAAGGGGAGCACTAAAGGAAGCAACTTGTGTGAATGAGGGTTGCACTGGGACACTAGGCACTAGCCTTAGAAATGGGATTTGATCAAGTTTATACTTGTATGATGCATATTGTGCCTACATTCTTACCACTAAGTTAGAAAAATATTCCCAATACCCTTTGTAAGTAGGGTCCTTCCCTTTTAATTCTACTTTAGCATGCTTAATCGTGAACCAATTTTCTCTTATTTTTAGCACCTCTACATAGTTCTTTGGACTCTTGATGTTGTCTTCTTCCTCATTGAAATCATGATTAAAGAATGTTGTCTTGTATTTGGACATTAGACTCCTAATGAATCCTTCTAGGTCATAATCTATTTGTGGCCCCCATTCCATATTGTAAGGTACCAAATAGTTAATAACCAAATCCAAAGCATCCTTGTGATAGCAATGAAATTCATTGAAATGATTTTGAGGAGGTAAGAAAGAACCTCTCCTATTTATTATTAAATGAAACTTACTAGATGCATTCAACTGCCATAAAATCTCAGGAATTGTTATTCTGTTTGAGATATATTTTGGTAATACATGGTGGGGTTCCTTGGGGCAACCAAAAATCTGACAATGGTGATATCTTTAACGAAAGATCAATCACCCTAGTTACATGTTCAATATTTAATTCATGGGCTAGAGCCTTAGGTCTCATAACTCTTCTTATCCTTTTGGATAAACCCTAATCAACTTCTTCTCCAAGCCGCCCTAAAAGTCTCCTGGCAAAATAATTGTAAAAAAGGACATAACTTGTAGATGGGCAATTCTTGTACCAAATGTGTCAATTATTGGATAGGAAAGTCTATCTTTCCATCCTTTGGAATTAACTTCAAAGGTGGTTCTCCATATTTTCAAACCAAAACAAAAAAAAAATGCAACAATATAAAATAGCATCTGAAATAAACTATGTGTCGGTAGGTTTTAACATCAACTATTTCTTTATGAATCTTTTCAACTAAAAGGCTGACATAGTCAAACAATCTATTTTGATCCCTTTATTGGATGTCCACACATAGAACCAACATAAATGGATTCTTAACTTAGCATCCAATCCAAAAATTTGACACTCAAACAAATCAACATGGTAAGGTGGTTGCATATCCCGAGTCATCAACCTCTCTTGCCTAGATCAATGGAGTGGCTTGAAGGCCAGAAAATTATTTTTATAGACCCTTGGTATTCTCTTAAATTCTTTTGACAACCAATCCTATTTGATAGGCAATAGGGTGTTTCTTTTCAACATGAAAATATACTTAATTGTTCTTTTGTCAATAGTTAAAAGTTTTCTCCCATCCCTAATCATCACAACCCTAGTCTTGGGGTGATATGGCTTTGAAATAGCTTTGACCAAATCAAAATTTACAAAAACATTAGGGACAACCATTCTTCTAAGATTATAGATCTAGATAATTCTCATAGAGATCTTCTCTTTAGCCTTATTGTAGCATCTTTTGAATAATTGGAAGCATGTTGGGGGAATAACTAGATCCCTACAACTACTGCAATCATGATAGAATAAATCATGGATGGTATGTGTTCCCCTAGCCTTTTTACCATTTTTTGAGGAACTAGGCAATTGTTTAATGATATCATCCTAATAAAATTGCTCTCTTTTCTTACCCTTTAATGTCTCAACCATTTTTACTAGGGTAGGTTTGTTTTAGAGGATATGGTTTCTAAATTGCAGGCCAATCTCTTAAGTAAAGAACCATAAACAGTTTATAAATTCAATCAATGCAAACCCTAAATGAAAGGAGATCACCATTAATGCACACAAACAAACCATCACACCATAGCCATTTTTATTTTTTGAATTTAAAACATACACATGTTTGCAAGTTCATTGTTTGGTCCCACTTTTGAATGCACGCATTCATGCAACTAATCACTAAAGAGTCTTGAGAGAAGCTAGCTCTAACTAGGAAGTCACTTTAGAGCGGTTCACTGTGTTGTGAAAGTGCACGAATATAGGATTAGGCCCATTGTGGTTTGTGCACAACTGCACAACTAATAATAACTCTCATGCCCACCATGTAGGTTCCAACATGTAAAGTGCATGTCAGTGGGGTTGTCTTTGCACTAGGGAAAAGAAAACAACTATGTTGAGAAACTTTCACAACCATGCAATCCATCGAGACCATTGATATTTTTTTGAAATAAGCAAACCTTTATATCTTTTGAAAATACCTTGTGTGTTGTTGCATGAATTTGTTCATGGGTCCACAAAGGCTATATGCACAACCATGCAGCCAATTTTAATCCATGGCTCTAACACGCAAGCTCCAAATAGGTACTAGAGGGACCCCTCCTTACACAACTATGCACATTACAACTTGAGTGGTTTCAAGATCTTGCACAACTATGCAATCTATTAGGGTCATTGATCTTTGAAACATACAATATATGTTAGTTCTAAATACATTACACTAGTGCATGAGTAGTAGAGTGGGGCTTGAAGTTAAAATGCACAAATATGTAAGCAATAAAAGTGAAGCTCGAACTCTTAGTAAACATGAAGGATTACCTAGGACGCAGGGTCGGCTATCAGAATGTTGGGGAAGGATCAAGTTGTGACTTAAACAACCGGCAACCAGGAGTAGAAGGTCAACATGAAAATATAACATAGAACCAATGGAGGCAAATGGTATACAATTTAGTAGAATTTGAAGCTTGAAAATATATAAGAATATAAAACCCTAGCAATTTTAGCTAGTCATATTAGGGGTGACCTCCAATAATCAAATTATAATGTATGAATTCAATATTTGATGATATGATGATACTAGAGAGGATTCTTTTACTTTTTTATAGGCTTAACTATATAAGGACATACACCCTCATCTTAATTAAGAGGGATTGGTGTGTTAAATAATATTTTCATTAAGGGTAAGCATACTACAAGTACTTAAATTATTGTTACAATATATTGATTAGCTATTAGTTGTTTTTTATAACTAGTTATGCTTTTTTGCTTAATTTCACTTAGGATTTCTTATTTTAGTTGTGCACCTAGTTTAGCTTTTATGCATCTAATTTAGCTAGAGTTGAGCTTTACTTAGCTCCTCGTGCTTGAACTTTAGTTCTCCTAAATTTAGCTCTATGCTTTCTTTATAAGCACCTCATTGTATAATTGTAATTCATTCTGTATTCTTTGCTTTTGAGTAATATAGCATTCATTTGTGTAGCTCTTGTTTGTGGAAGGTGTTCTTGTTTGTCGTTTGATCTTGTAGGTACTTGTGTTTCAAAATATAAAATGTTATCAAAGATTTGAAAATTTACATAGTATTCAACATGGATTCGGCAAGCCCCTTCTCAAGTTTTGATGGTTTCTTTACTCACAAGCGTTGGAAGGTGACATATTTGTTTTTTGTGGATTTGGAGGAGGGCAAATTTTTTATCAATTTTGGAGAAAAATGGGTGTTGGTCCAAAACAATGGTTGTTTAATTTGACACTAGAGTCAAACTCAGAGATAAGAATTTCTAATTGAGTAGCTATTAGACACCATTATCTCAGTTCATTTATTTTATCAACCCGAGGATGTAGGGTCAACACAATATATGCTCCAAGAGATTTAAGGAATAATCAAATCCTAAACTTAAATGAGTGAAAAGCTGAATAAATCTACATAAAGAAACAACTCCTCCATATTGTATTACAAGGAAATTCTACCAACTTTTACTACTAAAATGAAAACTTCTAACTACATAGAAACAACTTCTTTGTTATGCCATGGCTGCAGAAACAATCACAAAATTATAGTCTAAAACCACCCAATAAAGTAGAGTTGACCTTATCCCCATACTAAATGCCCTATGACATTTCAAAGCACACATCAACACATGTTCCTCCCTTTTACAGCTCATTTATGTGTCCGATGCATTTTATATTTCCTATTATAGGAGTCCAAACTTTCAGAGGCCATAACTTGTGAATAGGGTGTCTGATTGACGAACTGTTTGATGCAACGAAAATATCACGAAGTTATCTATCACCTTGTAACCACTACACTAGTTACACCCACTTTTAAGGGTGTTTCAGAGGGTCTAAAGTCCTCAAAATTAAATTTAAACCTTTCATTGCACCCTCCAAAAACAAAAACTTTAATATCTTCAAAACTAGCTATCATCTTGCGACGAAAATTTACCAACATGCTTATCTAACCAATTTGAAGCTTTGGGGATAGTTTTGCACCATTTCATGCTCAAATGAAAATTTACTATAAATAGTAACCTCATGTAAATGCAAGGTTGAGACACCATTTTCCCAACAAGTGTTTTGCTCATAACTTCATTATACAAAGTCAAAATTAGGAAAATAAGATATCATTGGAAAGCTGGTTTAGACGGCTATCTAATTCTATATGTGGTTTGAATAGATTCTACACCAATTTTCTATACCATGCCTCCAAAGTTAGCCTTTATTTTCACACTTCTGGGGCCATAACTTGAGCAAATGAACTTCATTTTTTGACATCTGCATGTCGTTGGAAAGCTCTCAAAGTTCTCTATCTAGATCTACAGTCACATTTTCTAGAATATTCATCAACATAATGGTAGATCCTTTTATTGAGAAACTCACCCCTCATAACTATCATAGCTGGAAGACTACAATGATCAAATTGCTTCAGTCTAAGTGTTAATGGTCTTGTTTAGATCAACGCCAACGCAACTTGACTAGTGAGTATGAGATCATTCAACGAAGAGACAATATGGATCAAGCTATGGGTTTGATTTCCCTAAATGTTTCAGATAGTCTGCAGTTCCATATTGATTCCTGCACCACTCCTAGGGCTATGTGGCTCAAATTTGAGCAAATTTTTGGGGGTATTAATGAGTTTTGTGCACTTCATCTTGAGATAGATTTGACATCATTGACACCTGATTCATTTCCTTCCATTAAGGACTTTCTAGTGAAATTTAAACCCATCAGATCATAGTTAGAGGGTTGTGACAAGAAAAAGATTGATAAGGAGTGCATCTTCTTGAACCTATCCAAGCTTTGAGGCCAATTTCAATTCTTTGCTTCATCATTCTATTCCACCATGGATGCTTTGGGTATTGCATTCACTATCCCTTAATTTAAGGTATTTTGTGAGCTTGACATGGGAGCAGACTAGGCTATCACAACTTGATTTAGTTTCTGGTTTCAAATCTTAGGCCTTGGTTGCTCAGTCTTCGACATCTATAGGGAAACATAGGAAGAAGAAGCAGGAGAACAGAGGTACATGGTCTACTCAGTTTCCTCTAGGATCAAAGTCTCATGGACATGATTCAGATTCTCCCACCTCTTCTAATATATCTTCATCCAAGAGGGAAAAGCCTAAATGTTCTTATTGCACCAAGCCAGGACATGATGAGCATAGGTGTTATGCAAAATAGATTGATGAGCTGAAAGAACTTATTCAAAAGAAAAATATTTAGCCGTCCTCATCTAGTTCATCCTCGTCCACCACTTCAGGACCTCGACATTATAGGTTTTCATCTATGACACGTGGTGAAGAAAAGATGAAAGGTCATGCTCTCTTTGCATCGACACGTTCTAATCCTCCACATGACTTCTAGATTCAGGAGCTTCACATCATATGATTTGAGAGCTTCACATTCTTCCACTTGATTAGGAATTTTAAGGTGGTTCTATATCATTCTAGGAATATCGTGTCATGATTTTTTGTCTTATCATCTATTATTATTTTAATACAAAATAAATTTTTTTATTAGTCATTAAACAAAGAAGAACATCAGATATTAACTATTTCAAAATAGTTGTAATGAAAAGAAATCTAATCCGATTGATGATCAATTTCTCATTACTTTCACCTATCAAACTTGCCATAAATCTTGGTATACACAAACTATAGTTTTACATCAAAATTTTACACTATAAAATACAACTTGTTTGGAGAATAATTTCAAATGGCTCCAAATACAACCAAGCTTTACTTGAGAAAGAGCCTAATAGTAAACATGTTCTTCTCTCCACCACAAGCAAATTTCTTGCATTTGGCCCTATGTAACTATAGACTTCCCCCACTTGTCATTATTTCCCAAGTCTTTCTAGTGATATGCCAATGATCATTGTTGGTTGTAATATGAAATTAACGGGTGTGCCACAATTAAAAAAAATGTAAAAAATAATTCTAAATTTATCAAACATATTCTCCAAATTTATTATGATTGCAATGTTCTCCATAATTTTTTTATATAATATTGAATACCCATAGAAGTTTCACTTATATCTTGTTTAATTCAGAAGTATTAATCAACTTGAAATCCAATTTCATATCAACTCAAGGGTGGTTATGTGCAACCCGCAACCCTATTCTAGTGGCAACGAAGCCTCTTTGAATTATTTAAACCAATTGATTAAATTTTTTGTTAGGGTTTATGAGCGGTATCTTTTTTCACTACGAAGATTGCCTTATATTTTCTCCCTCTTAGACAATTTAATTGCAAGCAATAATATTGTCCTAAAATACACTTGCAACACAATAGCATCAGATAAAAATAGAAAATACCAACAAAATGTTGCAAGTTCTACACAAGCACTTGTAACAAGGGAAAACACTAGTTCACTAAAAGCACACAGGGGGCACTAGTAGCCATTAATTAAAATAAAGTCTACAGGTTATTTCAATGTATAGGGGGTGTATCTCAATATGAATTATATTTGTGGTCAAGAAGCCAAGTATTTTTTTCAGCATAACTACTCTATTGTAGCGAGAGCTAGTTTCTAAGCTAATTGGTTCCTTCTTCATTTTTAATCCAATGATTGCATCTCCACACTAGAGATTGGACATATGAACATAAGGCCTCCCCTAATAAAAGTGACAAAAAATATGTTAGGTCGGCTTACCTACTAGCAAAAATTATTCTATGCGAGAGCCCATAGAATATCAAGGTAAAATTATAGCAATATGATTAATCTCTACTTCCCAGTTAATCCTAAACTCTAGATTGATCTTTAAAATGTAAAAATCATAGTGGCAAGAGGGAAATAAATGTAAATACTTGAATTTTAAAAAAATAGACAACATAAAAATTTGGAGGGCTTAAGCCCTAACCTCTAGTTGCTTAAGAGAAGCAATGCCCCTGCTAGGCTGCAACCTCTATAAAAGAACCTATGGATCCCTTGGGGTTGTGTACACCTTCAAAGGTGTTAGCAAAAATTAAAAGGTCATATACAAAAACAAAAAAATGTAGATACTTGCCCCCAAGTTGCTTAGAGAAAAGGATTTCCTTGTCGAAATCGGATTTACTCTATGGTAAAAGTATATTAAGACAAACACATTTAAGGAAAATAACCAATAACAAAGATCTTAAGAAAAAAGGGGGTAATATCCAGTGTTGTGCCAATGTGAGATAAAATATTGACTTGGTGCATAGAGGTGGAACGCACCTCAACCTAGCAAAGTTGCTCATCTATTACCCAAACCATACATGGACAATTGCTTCCATTTTTCTTCTTAGCTCATACTTGGTGACTGCTCATAGAATGATGATGTTAGGTTTTCGATGCATTTTAGGGATATCAAATGAATTCATTTGAGTCATTCACTTATATAATAATAATGATTTAATCTTCATTAAAATAAAAGGATCAGCTAGGCATCTCCTTATTCAAACTATTTTGCATAATTTTTTTAAAAAAAGGTACAAATATGGTAATATACTTTACTAAACCTAACGTTTGCAAGTATACTTAGACATTATCTAGTGTGGGGCCCATATAGAAGGATATATGTATAGATGCATTAAATAAATTAATGATTTATTTATTGCTTGATAAAACGTTGAAGCTAGAATTATATTAATATTTAAAAAGGAGTATTACATCTACTTTCCAAATCAAAATATTCTAGACAATGAACCAGAATTACATCAGAAGTAGGAGATTACAAATAATTGCCAAACCCAAAGTGTTATGGGCAATAAACCAGAACTGATCATATAGCTATAGATAAAATGATAGAGAAAACCCATAAATCGCAAGTAGAATTTGAAATTCCTAAAACTGTCCTGAACTAACTTCATCTACAACCAAGGAGCCACCTCCCCAAACTACTATCCAACCATAGTTGAAGACATCTAAAAAAAATGTGTAAAATCTAGTTCTAGGTTGGAAAGACTCTCCTTTGGAACCTTCCTTTCCTTCTTTCTTCTAACTTCCTACCAAAATCCCTCCTAGGAGTAAGTCTCTTGTGTAGATCTCAGGGAGACCCCTAAGAATCCCATGCTCTTCACCTCTTCCTTATATCCTCCCACATACTGATAGTGCAGGTGCCTTAGCCATATTCTTTGGAAACAATACATCCCAGGATTTGAAGGTGAGAAATCTACATATTATTTATCCTCCTTACCTTTACAAATCTCCTTGCTTAAGGATTTCAGATACGATTTCCCCTGAACATTCAATGAAGATTCATTGTCTATGATCACTTTTTGAATGTTCCCCATATCCTTCTCCATCGAGTAATGATGAGGGGAAACCTCCCTCCACCAAGAGGCCCTCCTATTGATATTTTGCTTATCACATTTGGCTGCCATATGCGTAGTTTGGAAGCATTTCTTGCATCTAAAAGGAATACCTTCATAATATACTAAATTCACCCAAAACCCTTTTTCAGATTACAAAGCTAATTCTATAGGTGGGGTCTTAGAGGAATACATTTCCACTAAGATGCGTGCATAAGTGGTGTGAAAATAATCCAAAGAACCCTTATCCACCCTTAAAAATTTCCCCAAAGAATCACCTATAACTTTAAAACAAGATTCAAACCAAAATTGTAATGGTAAATTAGGGAGTTTTACCCATATTAGGATCCGATCAAAAGATTCAATAACTGGGTTAATTGCTGGATACCATGGTTTGAGCAACAATGTATGTTTCTCCTCCCAGCTCCAGAATGATGTGTTGGAGATTTTTTTTCTATCCCCCCAAGTTGTCAAAAAATACCATGAAGAAGCCTCGATCTCTTGGGTAAATCTACAGACTCCCCTCCAAAATAGGGTCCCAAGTCTTAGTGATCCACTTGTGAAGCTCACCAAGGATTGGCCAAAAGCCTTGAAACCTCCCTATCAAACCCATTTCAGCAAAATATTGTTCATTTTCATAAACCTCCTTGACAATCTCTGCATCCAAATTTACTATTGCCCTAGCAGCAACTTGCACTCTTCCCAACACATAGAAGCATCCCTATTGTGGGCATCCCCAAAACCAAAGGCCTGACGTTTTTCCTCCTCCTTTTTTTTCTATTTCCCTAACGGGATGCCATCGACCTTTGGCCCTTCCATCCAGCCTCCAGAAGGGCCACTTTTCTCTAGCTGCAAACAGTGTTTCCCCCCTTCACAAAACCACCAAACAACGTCACCCCTGTCACGCCATTACCCCAACGCCCAAATCTACCATCACGCAATGGAGGACGTGAGAAAGAAACAGGTGACAATCCATGTTTCCACACCCCACCAACGACGAAGCCTACATAAGCCCTAAGAAGCATAGGGAGACATATCAACGACATTGAGCCCCATATAGAATTCATTAATGATTTATTTATTATTTATATATAAATTTATTATTTTTTTAAATATATTATATGTTTAATATGATATATTATTATATATTAAATACTATAAATTAATCAATATTAAATTATTAATGAAATATAGCATTATATTTGTATAATTATTTACTAATCCATGATGAAAATATAATTTTTTTCAATAATCAACTCAAAATATATATACACTATAATATTGTACATATCATTTATTATATATAATATAATATTTTTTTTTCAATAAAAGTGGATTATTCCACTAAACTTTTTTATTAATATTTTTTATTTTTCACACAGGATTCAAAGAGAATACCGGAGGAAAGAACCCTGGGAAGAAAACCTTCGGTCACAGCTCATAAAATAAACCTATAGTATCTAACATATCAGTTTATACACCCCGCCCAAAACCACATGCAAAATACGATCACAACACATATAATATTAGTTTTACATAGAGCCCATATGGCAATTTACAAAAAAAAAAAAAACCCATCGGATAATTTTCAAATGTAGACTCCACAGCTGCTATCAATGGAAGAAGACAAAATTTTCCAAAGCCCCGTGCCAAATCCCATGAGCCAAAAACCTTCCTGCCAAAAAAGAAAGTATCAAAAAATCTTTGGAAAAACACTATTGTATCAAGTACCATGAGCTCAAACTCTCCTCCAAACAACGAACATGGATACTTGAAATGAAAGGGGAAAGCGGGAATAGTTATCATCATAAAATTTTACATCAATGTTACTTAAGAAAATCACATAACTATTGTTGCAAACCTTCCCATACCCTAGAAGGAATTTCCTCAAAACCCACCTCTCGCTGATTAGCATTGCTATCAATGGCTAAATTTGCCAAATAATCCGCAATCTTATTAACTTCTCTGTAACAATGGGATAACAAGAACGATTCAAACAATTCTAATTTTTTAAAAATGAGATCAAGTATATATTGCAAATTCCAACAATTCGATTTCTTTTTCATAACACATTGAATAATCACTATAGAATCGCCTTCAATTATTAAGTCCTTCATTCCCAAAGAGATTGCCATATCCAATCCAAAAGACAAAGCATGAAATTCTGCATAATTGTTAGTTTTAAAACCAATAGTATGACACTTAGCTCGAATAAAATTTGCATTGTGATCATAAATTACCATGCCTACCCCAGCCAACCCAGGGTTACCACGAGAGGCCCCATCAAAATTCAGTTTAAAGTGCCCCTGCGGAGGAGGTTTCCATCTAGCAGAGCATCTCTTACCTATTGCGTCATTCTTTTTTAAAATTGAACCATGAGAGGGTAAAACCGACAACATCTTCCAAACTCTAGTAACTCTACTATCCCAGTGCGAAAAAGAAGTAAGATTTTCCAAATTCTTATAAATAAAAGACAAAGCAACCTCAGAGATTGAAGACTCAATTTTTAATAGAACCTCAGACACAGGAGAACTTGTTTTTTAAAATATCCTATTGTTTCGCTCTAGCCAAACATTCCAAATCACAATAGATGGAGATATGATCCAAAGGCATGCATTAAAAGATGAAGCAAACATAAAGGGCCAAGATCTAAAATGGGAAATGAGATCCTTACCAATAACAAAGGATATATTTAACTTCTCAAACAACCACTGCCAACATTCATAAGCATAATCACAATGTAGGAATAGGTGTGAAGAAGATTCCAAATTTTTGTTACAAAGGACACAAGGGAAAACAACAGTAATACCAAGCCTGTCCAGTCTCATACCTGTAAGGAATCTGTCCTGATCTGCCAAACAAGCAAAGGCTCTAGCTTTAGGAAGACAAGCTGAATGCCAAAACAACTTATAAGGCCAAGATGATAAATCTTTAGCAACCATAAGAGAGTTGTAACCATCTTTAATAGTGTACTTACCAGAAATATTCTTTGTCCAAATAAGTTCATCCTCAAAATCAGAAAGAAATACAATTCTATCCCCCAAAATCTTCTCAAAATCTAATTTCATACTTTGATCAACATTTGAGAAATCAATCGACTTCCATCTAGCTAGCTTAAGGGGTCCACTACTCACAATTTCAAAATAATCTGCTACAAAAAGACCCCAAAGGGAGGAAAGAATAGTAATCAAAGGAGACCAATCCCTAATATTCACCAGAGGTGTGTGTCCATTCCATACTTCATCCCAGAATCTGACCTTTCTACCATTATGAACAATCCATGAGAGATGAGGCAAAATAACTGATCTACATTTACAAAGGAAATTCCAAATAGCAGAACCCGAAGGCAAATTCGAGACTTTAAAAATGTACTCTCTCGGTCCATTATTTAAATATTTGGCAAACATAATCTGTGCCCATAAGGATTTAGGCATGCCATATAATTTCCAAACCAACTTAGCACCTAAGGCTAAATTCCGATTCTCCAGACTTCGAATTCTTGTTCCCCCAAGTTCCTTAGGCAAACATACCTTATCCCATGCAACTAAAGGGAGTTTCCTCTTGCCGTCTTTATTATTGTTCCAAAGAAAATCTCTAAGAGTATCCTGTAAACTAACAATAGCTGCTTTTGGAGACTTCAAATTAGACATGAGATATATGGGAACATCATTCAAAACAGACTTGAGATATATGGGAACAACATTCAAAACAGACTTGAGGAGAACAATTTTACCCACCAAAGTTAACCATCTATGATTCCATGAGAGAATTCTTTTAGAAATGACCAGAAAAATCTTATCCCAAAAACCAATCTTATCCTGTTTAACAAAGAAAGGAATCCCAAGGTAAGTACGTGGAAGATTTCCAGTCTCAAATACCCAAAAGGATTGCAACCAATGATGAACTAGTTGTGATGTATTAAAGAAGAAAATCTTTGATTTATCACCATTCACTTTCTGACCAGAAAATGATGCATAATTTTGTATTATTCCTTTAATCACTTTTGCCTCAACTAACGAAGCATGTCCAAATAACAGAGTATCATCTGCAAAGAGACAATGAGAAATACTTTGAGGAATATTATGAATCCTTCTACCATTCCAAATCCCCCCCACTTTAGCAGCCCTAATAGCCCAACTAAAGGTTTCAGCTAGGAGAATAAACAAAAAGGGAGAAAGGGGATCTCCCTGTCTCAAACCCCTAGAGGAAGTGAATAAACCACAAGGAGAGCCATTAATTAAAACCGAGAATCTTGTAGAAGAAATACATGCACGAATCCATTTGACCCAGGCCTTGGAAAAACCTAACTTCTCAAGAACGACACATAAAGCCCCCCACTCTATTCTATCATAAGCCTTCATCATGTCTAGTTTAAGTATCATGGTCGGGGTTCTTTGGGTGGAAATATAATACAACACCTCATGTGATACAATTGCACCCTTTGTCGTCTCCCTTCCAAGAACAAAACCACCTTGCTCCAATGAAATGATCCTAGGTAGAATTTTTGCCAACCTAAGGGAAATTGCCTTTGGAAATATCTTATACAAAGTGTTACATAAAGCAATGGGGTGGAAGTCAACATAAGTCTTAGTATCCTCTTATTTAGGAATAATTGCAATCATTGTAGTATTAAGTTCTTTTAAAACAAGCCTATTTCTCCTAGCTTCCTAGAGAGCCAATAAAACATCATTTCCCACAAAATCCCAACATTTAAAAAAAAATAAAGGAGTAAAACCATCTGGTCCCAGAGCTTTATCCGGATTCATGGCAAAGACAACACTCTTAACTTCTTCTAAGGAAAAGGGAGACATCAACATCTTATTGTCTTCCAAAGATACTAAAGGAGGAATATTAGATATAATATCATTGCTGAGATTTCCATTTTCTGAAGATAATAATGACTTAAAAAACCTAACTGCCTCTGAAGCAATGTCCTCTGGGTCTGTCAATAAATTCCCACTCTGACACTGAATACAAGATATCCTACTCTTACATCTTTTAATCTTAGTTGAAGAATGAAAAAAATTTGTGTTCTTGTCACCATCTGAAAGCCATAACTCTCTAGATTTTTGTCTCCAATAGATTTCCTCTCTAGCTAACACCTCCTCAAGTTGTAATTTTAGTGACTTCAATTCATCAAAAACTTGTGGCACCATACCATGTTGAAGCACATGAGTATTAAGACACTCAATCATATCTTGAATCCTTTGTTTCTCCTGAAAAATGTTCTTAAAATGCCAGATATTCCATTTCCTAATATTCAATTTCAAATAACTTAACTTCTTAGCAATTTGAAACATACGGGACCTAGAACAAAAAGGAGCACAATTCCACCATTTCATAAGTAGAGTAAAAAAGGAAGAATCCCTAAACCACATGGGCTCAAATTTAAATGGAGACTTAAAAGAGGCCCTATCCTCAATAAGTGAAAGGGAAATTGGAAAATGATCAGAACTCGAGACCGGTAGAATAGAGGAAAAGAATTCAAAATCTGAATCAATCCAATTCTCAGGTACCAAAAACTGATCTAATCTCTCAGCAATATGAGAAAAATCCCTTCTCATGTTTGTCCATGTGAAAATCCCATTCTGAGACTTACAATTAAAAAGGCTCATATTAGAAATGAAATCCCCAAAGTCATTCATAATCCTTTTATTAGGGAAAACACCTCCTCTTTTCTCATCTAAATCAGTGATAGCATTAAAATCACCCCCGAAGATAATAAAGGAACCATGTCTTAAGAGAGAAGAAATCCTCTTTAATTCACCCCATAACTTACTCTTCCCTTGAATTCCTAACGGAGCATAAATGTTAAAAAGCCATTAATTAACCTTCGAAATCTTGCTTATAACTAAAGTCAACATCCAATTTGTAGCAGATGCCACTAACTATACCTCAATATTATAATTATTCCAAAGCAGTGCCAAACCTTCTGAAGCACCACAAGCAGGAGAAGAAAGAAAATTCCACCTTCTCCAAGATGAAAAAACCAAATCAACAGACTCCTTTGACAACTTTGTTTCTTGCAACATAAAAATATCACACTTAATTAAGTCCATCTGGGACTTAATTAAGCGTCTCTTGTTAGGGGCGTTTAAGCCCCTAACATTCCAAGAAATAATTCTCATTGTCCTCGAGGGGAGGCCGAAGCTCCCCTCTTCCCATTAATTGGAGAATTTTTGCTTTCCCCAAAGCAACCTTTCAAATTACGTTTCACAGCCTTTGATCTTGTCACAGGAGGACTAGTCACAGATCTTTTACTCCTTTTTCTTTTTACACTTACAGTAGTTAGGCATGTTTTCTTAGGCCTACCAAGAGAGACTGAATGCCTCCCTTGCCCACTAGCAAGAGAAAGGGACAAAGACTTTTGAATTCCAACATCAATTTCCATTTGAGTCTTAAGATTATTTGGAGGCCTACCTCTCCCAAGAGAAACCACTGATGGTGAAAAAACCGGAGTTGTTTGGACAATTGGTAAACTCTTGCATGACTTTGGAGAAGCCAGGATAATTGGATTATCTTCAAAACCCAACTCTGTTGTAGCCAAAACCGCAAAAGGATTAACAGATGCAAAAATTGGAAGGGTCGAGTTTATATCCACCAAATCATTCTCAATTAAACAAACAACTCTATCAATAATACCCTCATCCATCTGATGTGCATGATTGTTAAAAATATCATTTACTTGCGAAACGAGATTCTCATTTGGCATAATAATAGGGACAACCTCTGACGGATTACTATTCCCCAAGGAAGATTCATTAGCCATATTAATTTCAACATTCAGAGGGGAATTATTAGACACCAAATTCTTAATTTCCTGAACTAAAGAAGCATCATTAAGAAAACCTATGACAGTTACCTATTTAATAGTTTCCATATCAACCACTGCATTTTTATCTAAATTCACATTCTTTTAAGAATCCAAAACCTCCTTATGAGTGCATGAAGATAAATTGTCATCCTTACCCTTTATGTGATTATTTGGCATCTTAGGACAATCGATTGTCAATGGATGATCTACTCCATTTATCGAGAGATTACCATCCATCACTATACCCCCGTTATTAGAAAATGTCTTCAGTAAAGATGAAAGTGAGACCGAACCCGAAGTGTGATCATTTGGTTTCCCAGAACTACGACACAATGGATTATTTTCAAGATTAATGTGACCTGTTTCTACCAATTTATGCGAAGAGACATTTCCACATCCTTCAACCGAAGGTCCTGCCGACAAACTATCTTTATTAAGGGATTTAGGGACAGAGCCAACAATCTGCTGGTTTTTCTTAAAATCCATAAGTAACAGAGCATCCAAAAGTAAAGGAGACTTAAGAAGCTTTGTATCTAATTTCTCAATTGATTGGCTCCAAATACCATCATGAGACTTGATATTACAAGTATGGGGGCAAACATTGTTAGGGTTAATAAGAACACAATTTTTTACCAGAACCTCCCCCTCCACAAAGTCCATTTTAGATGTTAAAAAAGTTTCAAAAGTATTTCCAATTTTCTCAAGAACATCCGGATCCATAAATTTAAAAGGAATTTTAGATAAACCAAACCAGAAAGGAATAAGTTTCGAACTAGACCAAGCAGGAACAAAAAAAGGTTTCCAAGCCGCAATTGAAATTAAATGTTTTCCAAACCAATGATGTGAAGTTCTTAATACCTCATCTCTGAAAGAAGGAGAATCAAAGACAATAATAAAAGCATTCGCAAACAATAATTGAAAATAATGCATATCCCCCCATCTTTTCTGCAATTTATGATAAAGATTTAACAAACTAATTTGATCACCCCAAATTTCCCCAGAAATAGCATTCATATGCAAACAATTCGCTTTCTTATCGACATAGGAACCCAGAAGATTGATACAAGGGATAGAAGCCCAAACCTGTGATGAAGAAACCCCCGACAGAATAGGATCAGTAGGTATCGTACTTATCGTACTTACCTTTTTTGGACTAGCTTCCTTGAGGTTCACATTTACCTTATTTCCCACCTGTTGTGAAGAAACGGAAATCCTAGTCATAGTCTCCTTATTTGCCAAGCCAACAACCCTAGCCAATGTTCGTTAATTGCCCAGATCCAGAGACCATTTCCCCGAAAAGCCCTTCAATTGCTTCTCAGAATTCCCTTGATTCGCACCATTATTAAAACACCCTTGAGTGAATCTCCTTCCATTGTTATTCTGCCTCCATGCCACACTGCGTCTGTTCCGAAAGAAGCCTTGAAAGTATTTTGAAACTGGTCGAAAAACCTTGTTATTTCTGCTCTGGTTTACCTATATCACCATGTTCTTCCATCTGCCATTCGTGTAGACCCACAGCAGAACATGAGGCGGGTCTTCCCAGCCCACATCCGCCCATGAACCCAAATGCCTTCTATCGGCCATTATTGTCTTTTAGATTTGCTTTATGGCACTGCCGCTTTCGCCTTCTGTAAAACCCTAAATTGTCCATTGTCTTCTCCGTTGAGATCATGGGTTGATTTCGCTATCATTCAATATGTTCTGTCTTTTTATTCTTCCGCTCTACCTGGTCTCAGGATGCCTTGTCCTTAATTTGCAGAAATAGATCGCACCAGTGGCCTTGGATTGCAAATGATTTGGATCACGTTATAAGTCGCTAGCTATTACAAAATAGAAATTACCTAGTGCATAGATTCAATTCCTCAAGTTTCACCATAACACATCACACACCGCTGAATCAATAACTGTGTTTCTCCAGGAATATATGGAGTCGCCCCAGAAGTTTGTGAACTTGTTTACTGATTTCTCGGAAGATTAAGTATAGACTGGTCTATTATGCTCAGCCAAATACTCATGGCTTTGTCAAAAGCGAGTCCTTAAGCAAAACAGATGCAGACTTGTATTCCCTCGGGTATTGAAAGCTCGAGGTGAATGTTCGCACCATATATAATATAATATTAATGTATATTAAATTAAAATATTATATAATATAATAATGATATTATTTATATAATATCAAATATTATATAGAATAATAGGGGTTGTCCCCGTAGTGCAACAGTCATTGCAACTCTGTGTTGATACGAAGGTCTCCAGTTCGAATCCTCGGACCCTCATTGTGTTTTCCCATGCAGGTTTGTGTTCGCTGGTTGTTTGTTGTGGAAGAGTGTTTATGCCCTTCTGACGTGAATGCCATCCAGTATGCTCGTTGTGATTGTCCATGCAGGTTTGTGCTTGTTGTGGAAGAGTGTTCATGCCCTTCTAACACGGATGCTGATACTGATCGATGGTCTAGTCAACACATTACATGATGGTCCGTAGTTCCCAGCATTGACAAGGATTCAGACCTCGATCCTGGCGGGTAGCAGAGACGACAGCGAACGAACCCAAAAAGGTGGTAGCGGTGTAGACAACAAAACCAAGGAGGAGGAACCAAGTAGGCATGTGGAGTGATAAGGAGGGGAGCCATAAGGAGTGATGATGTGGAGAGATAAAGAGCGAGAGATATAAGGAGTTTGGATGGAGAGATAAGGAGTGGAATGATAAGGTGGTTTGGAGCGATAAGGAGAGATAATTGCAAGATTCAAAGGTGTTAATACCTCAACACAATGTACTCGGAGATGGGATCCCCCTCTATGACCCCACTGGTTCAAGCTCTAATCAAAAGTAGTCACGATAAAAAAAATAAAAATTATATTCAATAATAAATATATTATTATTATATCATATTTAAATATTAAAAATATATATACATTGTATTATATATATAATATTAGATATCAATTCTTCATGATGGAAGTTAGTTTCATAAAAAGATCTAAAAAAAAAATTAAAAATAAAAAAAATTGAAACTTAATTTGAAGGAAAGTCAAATATTTGTTTTGCATAGAAAATTTCAACATTGATAGGTACACACTTTAATTTCCACCTAATGTAGACAAGTAAACATCATTTTTTATTTAGCCAAAAGGAGGCATTATATGAAATATTAGTACAAATACATTTAAAACTTTAAATAGTTTATTATTTTAACAAGGTCCCATTGTTCCTAAGCCTATGAAGATAGTGTCGTTGTTGTTTGATGGTAAAAAAAATTATTTTTTAATTAATATGATAATAGTATTGGCTGGCTAAGAAATCTACTCTGTTAATCATAAAGTTATAAATTTAATTCATTTTTTAATAATATTTGTTATAATTAATGTATTGATTTGAAAATAATTTAATTTGATAATTTAAAAAAAATTAATAATCAAAGTATTATGTTGATTGAGTTTATATATGATGTCATGGTTATGAATTAAATTGATTTTTTTTTAAATTTTAATTTTTTTTTGTGCTATTTTATTATTCACTTTAGTTAGCATTATATAATATAATAATAATTAATAACATGTTATATATATATATATATATATATATATATATATATATATATATATATATATATATATATATATACATATATATATATATACATATATACATATATACATATATATATATATACATATATACATATATATATACATATATACATATATATATACATATATACATATATATATATATATATATATATATATATATATATATATATATATATATATATATATATATATATATATATAAAAAAGCAATAATAATAATATCATAATATTAATATATAATACAATTATTGTAATATTTTAGTTAATGGCTGCACTTTTAATTCATATTATATTTTTCCAAATCAAAAGTTACAATTTTCAATGTCATAAAAAAATTCTATAGTTCATAATCATTTTTTCTATATTTGTCGTCCTTATCTTGATATCTTGATATGTGAGTGGTTGAAAATATGATTTTTAATGACAAGTTAAAAACAACACAATTGCTATAACTCTATGAGATAACTAAAAATACTTATTTGTTTGAGATAAAGATCTCACAAATTTTAATCCCATCACATTACAAATAATCCATTTTTAAATATATATATATATTTTTCAAATTGCATCTTAACTTTAAGAAAGATAAATATTGAAATCACATGTTTCCAAGTTTTTAGAAATGACAACATTCTAATTTCATGAAGTCAAAGATCACATGTGCTGAGAATTGAATATACTGATGTAAATCAATACAGAAAAAAAGGTTGAAGTTTGATGGCTTATTGATAGAGTCAGAATAGTCTAAGTTACTTATAGACGGTGTTCCCCGTTTAGAATAAAAATGCTGTCATAGAAAATTGCACCGAGATGGCATCAAACTTCCATAACCAATGTATTTTGCAATCCAACAACCATACACTAAATTTTCAGCTGTGGTACTCTGTAATATCAAACTCCTTCTCACAAGTCCATCTTGATGCTTGTCTTATAGTATTGAAACTGCTGGAATTGAGGGAACTTTTATAGTATATATATGTGGTGGGTATGAGTGGAAGAAATCATCAGTTTGCTTAGAAAGCCATAAGATCAGCAGTTTGTTTAGGTGGTCATAAATCATCGGTTTGTTTAAAGCCATAAGATCAGCAGTTTGTTTAGGTGGTCATAAACCATCGGTTTGTTTAAAGCCATAAGATCAGCAGTTTGTTTAGGTGGTCATAAATCATCGATTTGTTTAGAATCCTATAGAAAATATGGGAGCGATGGAGATCTTGATGGTGGTGTTTGCATTAGTATGTTTTTCTGTAAGAGCAGGATTAGTTTATGGTTGGACTGAAGGGCATGCCACATTTTATGGCGGTGGTGATGCCTCTGGAACTATGGGTCAGTTTGATTTCATTTCTTTTCTCTTGAGTTTCAATTGTTTTTGGATCTAATATCCATGCCCCTCACCAGGGATATTTGATATTATTTTCTTTTGTTGAATAGGAAATTGAATGAAACTAAGTAAAAGGAAGATGATGTTGTTGTTGCAGGTGGTGCTTGTGGTTATGGTAATCTATATAGCACTGGATATGGCATACACACTGCAGCTCTGAGCAGTGCTCTGTTCAACAATGGAGCAATATGTGGAGCCTGTTATAAGATAAAGTGTGATGTTAAAAAGGATCCTCAGTGGTGTCTATCTGGAAAATCCATTACGATTACTGCTACTAATTTTTGCCCACCTAATAATGCTCTGCCAAATGACAATGGAGGGTGGTGCAATTTACCTCTTCAGCATTTTGACATGGCACAGCCTGCCTTTTTGCAGATCGCTCAATACAGTGGTGGAATAGTGCCTGTTCTTTACAAGAGGTAGGCCAAATTATTTCTTGTTCTTTCTATATTATACTCATGGTAAAGATGTGTATTTTACAATGCAGATTACATGAATTAGGACTCTAAGATGTACAAGGTAACTGGAAAAGACAATTCCTACCCAGATCTTTTTTGTAAAGAGCTCTCAACTCTTCTAATCCAATTGGTGTCCAGCTTGGGAGTGAAAAGAAGAAAACTATCTTTGTTTTTTCAGCTTTTCATTTATAAATTGTTTAGTTGTGCAAGAAATAGATGTCTGGGCTTCAACATTTAGGATCTCAGACTAAATTCTTAGAAGTAGAATTAGATAATCTGAACTTAGATTTCTAGCTTTTTTTTACTTATGGTGTGCTAATATGTTAGAAGTTTCTGGAGTCAACTGCATAAGATAAATTTATAGATGATTTGAGATTCTGAACCATCTGACATTGATTACAGGGTTCCTTGCAAAAGGACTGGGGGAATCCGTTTTACCATAAATGGGCGTGACTATTTTGAGCTAGTGTTAATAAGCAATGTGGGTGGAAGAGGAGATATTATAGCAGTTTGGATAAAGGGGTCAAACACTGGATGGCAACAAATGAACAGAAACTGGGGAGCAAATTGGCAGAGTAATTCTTACCTGAATGGACAGAGTTTGTCTTTCAGAGTGATGAACAGCAGAGGAAGAGTTATCACCATGTATGATGTGGCTCCTTCCAATTGGGGATTTGGCCAGACATTCATTTCCTCCATAAATTTTCGATGAGTCAAATTTGTTGCAGATGAGTTGCTGCCCTGCAAATTTTTTTTGGGTCTGTAACACGTATAACTTAATCAGAAACCACACTGCACGGTGTTAAACCCTATTTTCAGTCATTTTGTAAATTGTTTTGGGCAAAGCTTTGTTTTCTACATGTTGGGTTTTTTATTTTGTCTACTGAGGCTATGTCTAACAAACAGAATTAATTCTGGATGTTAGATTCAATGAATAAAGGACAAACTATTCTAAGACGGTTGGGTCACTATTGTTAGCATTAGATGCAATTCATGTATCATCTGCTTCCCTCCCTACTGGGATCTTTATGAAGAAAATAGAATTCAACCCTTCATCCAAATCATTTTGTTGTTCTGATAAGTTTCAACCATTTTGTCAATTTGAATTACTATCTGTAGGTAAATTTCATCATAACTCCTGTAGCTAAACTTGCTTTACCCATTTCTAAAATCCAAATACAGAAACGGATCAAAAAGTACAGAAAGTAAAATACAAACCCTAACCAGTCATTTTTTGCTTCACGACTTCAAACAACGGTGTTTGGGTTCTACAAAGAGCAACGCGCAGCTCATTTTCGCAAATTTAAGCAGAAAATTTCACACCCAAACGATGGCCATTTTCTAGAAGATTAAAATTAATTGCATAAAATTTTCACAGTTCATAATAAATTGTAAATTTGATTTGTTTTTTTTCACGCAATTAAATTCAAAAGCTAGATTTGCAATTGTGTGTCAATATCAAACTATATAAATACATGAATTTTTGTCATATTCTATTTTTACAGTTTTATTTATATTTATGTGTATTATATTTTTCTGGGCATTGTAAGTTAGAGATTAATTTTAAAGTTGTATTTTTTAACAGTATATTATATGTTTTTTATTTTAAAAAATTTATCTTATTGTAGAATATTTCTGGCTTAACAAGTATTTTATAGTAAAAATGTTAATATTTCTAAAAATTAGAGTAAGATTTAAATTATATGAAATCAACTTTGATGAAAGATAATGTCAGATTTACCAAACTATTATGAACCTGAAAACCGTCATTAATATGAACCTGAAAACCTTCATTAATATTTTTGGAGAGTTCCTCTAAAGAAATTGTGACTAAATTCTACAATAAATAGCTTCCTCACTAATCAAATTCTTTTTGTTGTAGGTAAATTAATTAAGATCAAAGCTATTTTCATCATAACTACTCTATTGTAGCTAGAGCTGGTCCTTGAACTAATTGGTTCCTTCTTCATTTTGAATCTGATGATTTCATCTCCAAGCTAGAGATTGGCCCTTTGAACATAAGGCCTCCCTATGTAAAAGTGGCAAAAAATATGTTGGGTTGGCTTACCTATTGGCTAACATAATAAGATATTACAATACACCCTACGAGAAACTCTAGAATATTAAGCTAAAATTTTAGCAATATGATTAATCTTTTTGCTATGAACAACATTAAATGTTGTTATGTTTTCCCAATTAGCTCCGGATTGAGCTTTAAAATACAAAAAATCATAGCGACAAGAGGGAAATAAATGAAAATACTTAAATAAAAAAAAAGCAGACAACATAAATTTGGTGAGGACTTAAGTCATAACCTCTCGTATAAAAGAACCTATAGAATCCTTCAGGTTATGGACACCTCACAACAATCGTGTCAGCAAAAATTAAAAGATCAAATACAACAACAAAAAAACATAGATATTTACCCTCAAGTTGCTCAAAGAAAAGGGTTTCTTTGTTAGAATTGGATTTCCTCTACAGTAAAAATATATTAAACCAAGCACACTGAAAGAAAATAACCAACAATAAAACTATTAAGAAAAAATGAGGTAATATCTAATGGTGTGCCCATGTAAGAGAAAGTATTGAATTTATGCATAGAGGTGGAAGGCACCTCAACCTAGCAAAGTTGCTCATCCATTACCAAAACCCTACATGAACAATTTCCTTCATTTTCCTTCTCACCTCATATTTGGTGACTCTTCATAAAATGATGATGTTAGGTTTTCAATGCATTTAAAAGATGTCAAGTAAAATCATTTGAGTTATTTGCTTGTAATTCTCATGGGAAAGAATATAATAATAAAGATTTAATCTTCATTAAAATAAATGAATGGCCTAGGCATCTCCCTATTCAAACCATTTTCCATGTAGAAAAATGTAACAAAGATACAAATATAATAATATACTTTAGTAAACCCAATTATTTTAAGTATACTTAGACATTATCTAGTGTAGGGCCAACATGGAATGAATATATGTATAGATGCATTAAATAAATTAATAATATATTAATTATTTATATATAAAAATATTATATATATTATAAATTAATTAATATGAAATTATTAATTAAATTAAAAAATTATATTTCTATAATAATTTTTAAAATAATTCATTCAAGATATATATAATATATAATACACAAATATTATATTATTTTATTTGATATTATATCCTAGAAAAATATATCACATAATATTATATATTATAATGTTATACATATTGACTTGGTGGAATGATGCACAATTCCAGGGTTCAAAGCTCTTTTGCTTTGTTTCTAAATTAAAATCAATCAAGCAAAATCTCCTATAATGCAATAGGGAACACTTTAAGAATATTTTTGAAATAAAGATTAGCATTGAGGAAGCTTTGCAAACATTTAATACAAAAGTCATTGGTCTAGGCATGAATGAAGAGAGATTCCTTAAAGAGAAGGAGCTTTTGAGAGATTATGAGGAGGTATTGGTAAGGGAGGAAATTTATTGGAGGCAAAAATCTAGGGAGATATGGCTAGCACAAGGAGATAATTTTTTTTAGTTTTTTCACAATACCAATAAGATGAGGAGGAGCATAAATATGATTTTTTGATTGAGAGGAGATGATGGTAATCTCATCAAAGATCTGAGGAGTATTGAAAGAGAGGCGGTTTCCTTCTTCAAATTTGATAGCTCAGTCAGCATATTGGGTGATTGGTCTCAAGAAAACCAAAATAAGATGCTAACAAGAAAATTCTCAATGGTAGAGATTGAAATAGATCTACATTAAAAATCATTTAATTTTTAGTTTTATATTTCTAATGTTAATTGATATGATTCTCTCCCAAATTTAGATTTTGAATTTTATTCTAGAAGGCTTGCCACCAAAATTGGTTTTAGTTTTTTTTAGTATTTAGTTTGTAATTAATCTAGATGACATAAATACTATTAATATTTTGTATTAATACTGTAAGTGGATATTAGAAGTTTTACCCCTAAATCCCTCATCAATATCTACATTGAAATTGTAATAGAGATTGGATAGTGTAACCTCCTAGATCTTCATTTTCTTGTTTTTATTTGACAATTGCAAGTTCTTCTTTGGATGATATACTATCAAAGTCAATACATTTATCTTCTAGTTTTGAATGAATTGTGAATTATGGGGTTTGCCTCCAATAAGTAAAATTTATTGCTAGTTGTTCACATAGTAGCTATCAAAGTCAGTAATAGCTAGAAACTAAACCTTAAAAATTTATCAAGGAGAAAAAACCAAAAGAATCATAAGAAGTTGTTGTGAAGCAAGAATCCACAAATATATTCCTAAAGGATGAAGAAAGTCTAGAGCTAGAGTTCAATGCTTTGGGCCAAGTTCTTTTTTTAAGACACCAACTTTCATCCAACAAAAGAAGAGTTCTCCTATTGCAAAAAAAAAATATGGCAGCAAAAATGAACTTAGAAGAGATAATATTTTCTTCTCATGTAAAGAATCTTGGGATCCAAGCCACAAATGTTAACGTAGAGATGAGATGATGTCAACTAAAAAGTCAAAGAACTATGAGAGAGAGAGAGAGAAAAAGAAGAAAATCGAGAACATTCATGTTAATATGTATTTAGAGGTGACAACATTCAAAAAATTATCGAGTCTATAGATGATCAAGAACCTCTTTGAATGACAATGATATTGTTATAGTCATATGCCTAGTCACTAGATTAGATTCTCCACACATGTTGTATGCTTCTATTGATACAAAGCTTACAGAGTGTTTAGTTAAAGGGTATGCCCATTTTTCAATTTGGTTCCCTCAAGTGATTATGTTTTAGTCTTTAATCATATTCTAGGTATCTCACGACAATGTATCTTGTTATATATACTCTTCATGTTTATGTCCTTGTCTGCCATGTTGTGTCTTTGTTTATATATCTAATATAAGTCACCCTTCTTACTACCAAAGCAATGGGATACATAATTACTATGGTAATATTTTGACCACTTATTTCATTCTAAAAATATTTATTGTGTCATGATTTTTTATTTTTTCTTTCATCAATATCTTAATACAAAATAATAAAAAGTTATTAGTCATTAAACAAAGACCCATGTCAAATATTGACTAGTTTAAATAGTTACGATAAAAAAAATCTTATATGATCCATGATTAATGTAATGTCCCCATTTTTACAACATCTTTTTCTAGGAGTATTGGCTAGTTTTGGGATTTCTTTAAGTTCCCAAGTTGCACAAAGTGTTCCAATGTTCTTGGAGAGCTTGAGTTACAATTTCTTGGTTTTTGACAACAATTTGGGTGTGTGTTAGTGACAACGCTCTTTGTAGCGTTCTTGGTTTTTGTAAGTTTGTTCTCCTCAATCTCAGAGAATATTTCTATTTATAGTTAAGTGCTCATTTGACATTGATATTTTCGAGTTTGTTCTCCTTGGTCCTTAAAGAACACTATCAGTTATAGTAGGTTCTCATCTAGCATTGATCTTTCTAGGTTTTCCTGGATTTGTTCTCCTCAATCCTTAGAAAACACTATTGTTTATAGTAACTACTCCTCTAGCACCAAACTTTCTAGGTTTTTTTGAGTTTTTCCTCCTTGGTCCTTAGAGAACACATCTACTTATAGTGAGTGCTTATGCTAGCACCACTCATCATCTTTCAATATCAATTACATTTTCACATGATCAACTTTTCATTTTCCATGTCTTAGTGAATTTTTGTAATGAGTATCCATTTGATTAATATGATTCATTAAACATAAAGATATGCGAAAGTAGATGAAAAGATGAATGAAACTCTATAGCAAAAAAGTATGACTCGAAATTGTGGTTTCAATAACTAGAAATATTTAAAAAAAATCAAGAATGTTCTTACAACCAGGTTCCCATTGCTTTTACATATTAAACCCGCCATAAAACATTGTATGCACAAACTATAGTTTCAACTCAAAACTTTACAATATAAAATACAATATAAAGCATTGTATACGAATAATTTCAATTTGCTCCAAATATAACCCAAACTTTAACTTGAGAAAGAGCTCCAACAATAAACATGCTCTTCTCTCCACCATAAGAAAATTCCTTGCCTTGTAGCTCTATCCAACTATAGACTTCCCCCACTTTATCCATTATTTCACCCAACTAAGTATTGCTAGTGATAGGTCTGTAATCGCTACTAGTTGTAAAATTAAATTAATAGGTGTACCACAATATAAAAAAATGTCAAAAATAATTGTAAGCTCATCAAGCATATGCTCAAAATTTATCATTATTACATTGATCTCCATAGGAATTTTGTAGAATACTGAATACCCATGGTAGAAACTGTTGGTGTAAATAATTATTCATCATGGATATTATTACACTTTACTTAAGTTTACTTAGGAAATGCATTTCATAGTAGTTTGGGTATGAGACACTTGGGTGTTTGTGCAGGAGAATCTCCACCTTTTATGGTGTGATCTTGTTGTTACACTCCACATTCAGTGGGTGATCCACCTCATGTGGAATATTATATTGTTTCTCCTACCTACCCACACCTATTTCCTACCTACCCTTGTTTCTTATTGAGCCACATGTCATGTTTGTGTGCTCACATATCCATATAGCCTTACTTATATAAGGAAGCTCATATTCATTATATGTAATTGAACGATTGATGATCCAGTTGATCAGTATTTTCTCTTGATAGAATACAGTTTATTCCTATCATCTATTTTGTTCTCTCTTATTTGTGCTTTTCATTGCCTCTTGATCTTGGCAAAATCTCACATGGTATCAGAGCCATTAAAGTGTCATTAGTTTGCTAATTGAGAGAAATTTGATGCTATTTGGGGTTGTGTATTTTGGAGTTTTCTATTGCAGGTTATTATTGAAGCTTGATAGGTCAAATCTGAGGTTACCATTGAATTTAGGAGGACCAAGAAAGTTAGTTTTGCTTTTTGTTTCATCCAAATCGGACTTCGGAGGCCAAATCTAGAGGCATTTGAAGTTTGATGTTGCGACGGAAATTTTCCAGAAATTATAATTTTGCAGGCATTTTTCAAATAGCGATATCTCACTCATCCGGATTCGTTTTTTCGAGCAATTTTTTTTTGTTTTGGGTAGAATTTCGTGATCTGTACAGTGGTGCAGGAGTTTTCTGATTTTTGGATACAGGTTTTCGGAAATCGTGAAATCTCAATTTTTACAACTTTGGAGGCTTCGTTTGGGCTCATATGGACTCCTTTTCAGGTGTCTTTTTTTTTTAAAGTGCATATTTTTTCATCTACTTTCATAATCTACCATATATTTGCAGTGATTTTAAGTAGAAATTGTACTTCCAGTATTTGGCCATTTTTGGCATATTTGGTACTTGCATTTTTCTTGGATCTCAGTTTAGATCACTAGCAGTATTTGTTGAAGTCTCTTAGATCTCATTTTGAGAAGTTGTAAATTGAAATCAGAAGTCCACTTTGCCTTGTTTTGCAAGTGGCCCATTGTATACGCACTAAGTATAAAGTGCCAAAATCACCATTTTGGGGGGATTTCTTGATTGAGTATTTTGGGGGGGTGTCTTGTGTGATTGTGCCTCTCTCTATCTTGTGTTTTTTTCATTTTGGTGCTATGGGTTCTCCTAAATTTCCAATTTTAACTCCTCATAATTATGCATCATGGAAAATTAAGGCATAGAGTAAACTAATGGAAAAATGACTCATTCATTATGTAAATGAAACTATTACAGCACCACCCGATCCTAAGGCTGATCCTAATGCTCAAATTGAATGGCTTACTAAGAATGCTATGGCACTTGGAACTCTTAGAAAGTATGTATCAGATGACCTCATTTTTCACATTGATAAGTGTACAACAATTAAAGAGGCTTCAGATATTTTTAAGAAATTGTATGGTCAAGTTGATGAGATTAAGGGCTACAAGCTTGATAGTGAACTCACAACTTTGGATCCCAAGGATTTTGATACAATCCAAGATTATGTCACAAAAGCAACTGAGTTAAGAGCAAAGCTAAAGGATTATGGAATTGACAAAAAGGATGCTCAATTGGTTTATAACTTGTTGGACAAGATTCCTTCAGAGTATGCAGCCTTTGTATCTAGCTTTCACACCCATAGGTTAGCTCAAGGTTCTTCATACACTTCTCCCTCATTTAATTCATTCACGGAGATGTTGATACTTGAGCCATCTAAGTTGACCACGATGAGGATTCTCAAATCTTCAAAGTCACAAGCTTTGGTGGCTAACAAAGGGAATCAAAGTAATCAAGGAAAAGGCAAGAATTGAAAGCAACCTAAGTCTAAACCACAACAAGATGGAGCACAATCTTCCTCTCCACAACAAGGTGATTCACCATTCTCACCTAAGAGGAAATCATATAAGGATAATTTGTTTTGTGGATATTGCAAGAAGTCAGGACATGATGAACATCATTGTTATAAGAAGGATATTGATGAGTTGAAGAATCTTCTTGAGAAGAACAGAATCAACCTACCTTCTAGAATGTCTACATCGGCTTCTTCTTCCAAGCCTAAAGGAAAGGATCACTCTTTTGGGACATATAAAGGAAAGGGACAAGCTCTTTGTGCTACTACAAGTCATGATTCAGGGAGATGGCTTCTAGATTCAGGGGCTTCTCATCATATGGCATCTTCGTAGTTTATGTTTTCTACATTTGAGCCTTGCCACATGCCGCAGATTTTGATAGGCAATCATACATACATGGATGTGATTGGGAAAGGATCTATTGCCATTGGGGATAACTCCTTCAATGATGTGTTGTGTGTACCCCACTTGACAAATAATCTTCTTTCCATCTATCAAATCACACATGGGGCAACTAGGAAAACTATGGAATTCACACCTGATTCAGTTATCATTAGAGACTTGGAGAGTGGAGCTATCATTGGGACTGGGGTGGTTGATCATGCATCTCAGTTGTACTCTTTTTCAGATTTTGGTCCTATTGATAAGGTTGGTTCTTCATATGTTGATGATTCAGATTTTGAGAACTTTGGGCATTTGAACTTGGGGATTCTCACATGTGACCCCGTTCTTGAGCCTTGCATTTCATCTCCTTCTATTGATATCACACCACCTATTGCACCTGATGATGTAGCTAGTGCGACAATTTTGCCTTCTTATGATTCAGTGCAGTAGGATATTTCATGTCTTCCAACTTCAGTTGATTGGGATGCCTACTTGACATACTTTGCAAGTTTGTTTGTGGACTCCTACATTGCAGATTTGGGAGACACCATTCATGACATTCATCTTCTCTTTGATAAAGATGATCCTTCTTTGATTGTTGCGAGGGATAACTCTAACCCTCTTGTGCATTCTCTACATGATCAATCTTTAGAGGTTGACATGATTGTGGATACTTTTGTACAACACTTGGAGGAGGTCTCTTTATCTTTTGAGGATACATATGAGTGTTTGGATATTGTTCTACATTCATCTCCACTAGATCTTGGAGTGCCTTTTTCAGCAGTGTGGTATAGTTTACCACCTTTGGAGGGGGTACCTTTCAGCATCGACATGGGGACACTTGAGCAGTTTTCAGAGATTCCTTTCATCATGAGTATTTTTGCTTCATCTTCCCTTCATGGTTGGGGAGACTTCATGGATACACCTTTGGTTTTGTTTTTTCCTAAGGGGAAGAATGTTGTTTGACGTTCATGGAGTAGTTTCTTCATTCATCTTCGAGCTTCTATCATTGGTGCAGATTCCAGATTGAGGGGGGGCTTCCTAGTCTCTCTTCTTCTTCTCTCATATGGGGGGGACTTTTCCTCACATGGGGTTTTGTCCTTCACATACTTCTATGAGAGTTCTTTGTATCTAGTTTTTTTCTCTCTTTTCCCGCTTTATGGGAGATTGCATTTGCATTTGTACATGGGTACCTAACATGGCCTTGTAGCCAGGACGCATCTTGCATTGTTTAGTTGCATTGTAGACTTAAGTGCATTCCCCTAAGTTGCACTTAAGGGGGGGTGTTGGTGTAAATAATTATTCATCATGGATGTTATTACACTTTACTTAAGTTTACTTAGGAAATGCATTTCATAGTAGTTTGGGTATGAGACACTTGGGTGTTTGTGCCACATTGGGATAGTGTGTGTAGGAGAATTTCCACCTTTTAAGGTGCGACCTTGTTGTTACACTCCACATTCAGTGGGTGATCCACCTCATGTGGAATATTATATTGTTTCTCCTACCTACCCACACCTATTTCCTACCTACCCTTGTTTCTTATTGAGCCACATGTCATGTTTGTGTGCTCACATATCCATATAGCCTTACCTATATAAGGAGGCTCATATTCATTGTATGTAATTGAACGATTGATGATCCAGTTGATCAGTATTTTCTCTTGATAGAATACAGTTTATTCCTATCATCTATTTTGTTCTCTCTTATTTGTGCTTTCCATTGCCTCTTGATCTTGGCAAAATCTCACAGAAACCCTAGTTTGGCAATAAATCCCTTGATACTGCTCCAATTCCTCTAAAATCTAGATAGTAAATTCTTTAATATGTTCCCCCAAAACCCTTCAAAAATCAACCAAAAAAGTACCAAAATATGAGATAAGTGTTTTTGTTTTTTAAATTAGTTGCCTTCAAGGTGTCAAGATCATGCTCTAATACCACTTGTAATGATATTTCTTCAAAGTATGTGTAAAACTAAAAAATATTGCCAACCACTTTGAGGGTGTGACCACCAATAATCAAATTATAATGTGTGAAATCAATATTTGAAGATATGATGATACCAAAACGAATTATTCTACTTATAAATATACGCCTAAAGTTATGTAGGGGCATATCCCATCATCTTAATTAAGAGGGATTAGTGTCTTAACTAATGTTTATGTTAAGGTTGAGTATGCCACAAGTGCTTAAATTATTGCACTTACGAATATATAATATATAATTAAGAATATATGATATTTGGATCAAAACATTCCCTTCCCCTTTAGAAAAACATGAATATATGATATTTGGATCAAAACATTCCCTTCCCCTTTAGAAAAACATTGCCCTGAACACTTAGCAACTCTAAAATCCATTGTATGAATCGTTTATCGTTCCATTTTGCATCTTCAATTGAAAAAAACTGTTCCACTTGATTAGGAATTTTACGGTAGCTCTATATCATTCTAAGAATATCGTGTCATGACAATGTCATTTGAAAATAACTCTAAATTCATTAAACATATTCGCAAAATATATCATGATTGCAGCGTTCTCCATAGAAATTTTGTATAATATTGAATACCCATGGAAGCTTGACTTATATCTTGTTTAACTCGGCAGTATTAATCAACTTGAAATCCAATTTCAAAGCAACTCAAGGGTGGTTCTGTTCAACCCTATTCCAGCGGCAACCAGCCTCTTTGATTTATTTAAACTAGTCTATCAAAAAATTTGTTAGGATAATAGTAGCGTCTCTTTTCACCATGAAGCCTGCCTTTTATTTTCTCTTCCTCTTAGCCAATTTAATGGCAAGCAACACAACTGCCCTACAACATGACAGCGTCAGAGAGAAATATGTGTTGTGTTGATGTGTGTCCTCCATTGTAACGAGGACCAAATATTGTGGCTTTAGTCTATTGGGCCTAGGACTCTGCTATAGGTGAAGAAAAATAAATAAATACACGTTTTACAGGTGTCAACCCACAATGAAAAATAAATAAATACAAGTTTTACAGGTGTCAACCCACAATTGTAGCGTCTGTTGTCATCGCATTGCAACTTGACAAGAGGACTTGTAAAATTATGTGCTGAAGGATGTGACATATTCAAAGAAATGAATAGCTCATCACTACCATAGGTTGATCAATTTAAGCCAGAAAATTTGGTGCATCTTCCCCTATTGTTGCATTGGTTGGTTAAGCTCATTGTCCAAGAGTAAATTCCAGAACATATCCAATCAGTTAAAGTTTCATTTCTATCGATGTCTCCTAAATCTTTCCAACGTGAGATTTTTGACTTTTGTTACATATTTGTCACCTCCACAAATGTGAGAATCAGAAGTTCAAACTAGTAATAAAACTAAAATTATAGGCTTTTGATTAATATGTTTACCTGTCCTCCACTTCCCAAAATTGGTAAATACATTGCTGAGAACAAGGCCTATGGTGAGGAGGTCCTCAAAAGTCCACTAAATTTATCCTGAAAGTTTATCCTAATATAGAGATTCATTCCTCAACTTCACAATAAAGAGCTCATGACTCCGCATTTAGCAAGTTTTTAGAAATCACATGTTTGTGTTGTGGGTAGTGATAACATTCTAATTTCATGAAGTCAAAGATCACATGTGCTGAGAATATGAATATACTGATGTAAATCAATACAGAAAAAAAGGTTGAAATTTGATAGCTTATTGATGGAGGCGTAATAGCTTAAATTACTTAAATGGTGTTCCCCATTTAGAAGAAAAATGCTGTTATAGAAAAATGCACCGAGATGGCATCAAACTTCCATAACCAATGTATTTTGCAATCCAACAACCCTGCACTAAATTTTCAGTCGTGGTACTCTGTAATGTCAAAGTCCTCCTCACAGCTCCATCTTGATGTTTGTCTTATAGTGTTGAAGCTGTTGGTATTGGGGGAACGTATATAGTATATATATATATATGGTGGGTATGAGTGGAGGAAATCATCAGTTTGTTTAGAAAGCCATAAAATCGGCAGTTTGTTTAGGTGGTCATAAAATCATCAGTTTGTTTAGAAGGCCATAGAAAGTATTGCAGCGATGGAGATCTTGATGGTGGTGTTCGCATTAGTATGTTTTATTGTAAGAGCAGAGCTAGTTTGTGGTTGGACTGAAGGCCATGCCACATTTTATGGCGGTGGTGATGCCTCTGGAACTATGGGTCAGTTTGATTTCACTTCTTATCTGTTACAAGAGTTAGTATTTACAGAATGCTTTTTACTGTAGTTTTAATCAGTTTTTATTTCCAACATTTTGGATCTAACTTCCATACCCCTCACCAGAGATATTTGATATTATTTTCCCTTGTTGTATAGGAGATTCAATGAAACTAAGTAAAAGGAAGATGATGTTGTTGTTGCAGGTGGTGCTTGTGGTTATGGTAATTTATACAGCACTGGATATGGCATACACACTGCAGCTCTGAGCAGTGCTCTGTTCAACAATGGAGTAATATGCGGAGCCTGTTACAAGATAAAGTGTGATGTTAAAAAGGATCCTCAATGGTGTCTATCTGGAAAATCTATTACAATTACTGCTACTAATTTTTGTCCACCCAATAACGCTCTGCCAAATGACAATGGAGGGTGGTGCAATTTACCTCTTCAGCATTTCGACATGGCCCAGCCTGCCTTTTTGCAGATTGCTCAATACAGCGGTGGAATTGTGCCGGTTCTTTACAAGAGGTAGGCCAAATTATTTCTATACTCATGGTAAAGATGTGTATTTTATTATAGAGATTACATGTTAGAATTTGGGCTCTAAGATGTGTGGAAAATACAATTCCTAATTTCCAGCCAAAATCTTTCTATAAAGAGCTCTCAACTTGTATAATCCAATTGGTGTCCAACCTGGGAGTGAAAAGAAAAAAACTACCTTTTGCTTTTCATTTATGAACTATTCAGATGCGCAAGAAATAGATGTTCTGAGCTTCAGTGTTTAGGATCTCAGTACTAAATTGTAAGAAGTAGAACTACATAATCTGAACTTAAACTTCTAGCTTGTCTTATTTACAGTATGTTAATTTCTTAGAAATTTCTAGAGTCAATTGCAGATGATAAAGTTTTAGATGATATGAACCATTTGACATTGATTACAGGGTTCCTTGCAAAAGGACTGGGGGAATCCGTTTTACTATAAATGGGCGTGATTACTTTGAACTAGTGTTAATAAGCAATGTTGGTGGAAGAGGAGACATTATAGCAGTTTGGATAAAGGGGTCGAACACTGGATGGCAACAAATGAACAGAAACTGGGGAGCAAATTGGCAGAGTAATTCTTACCTGAATGGACAAAGCTTGTCTTTCAGAGTGATGAACAGCAGAAGAAAAATTATCACCATGTACGATGTGGCTCCTTCCAATTGGGGATTCGGCCAATCATTCACTTCCTCTATTAATTTTAGATAAGTAAAATTTGTTGTAGATGGGTTGCTGCCCTGCAATTTTTTTGTGGGTCTGTAATACTTATAAAGATGTTTGCTCAGGTTATGTATAACAACCAGATTTAAATCTGGAAGTTATATTCAATGAATGGAGGACAAATTATTCTAAGAGGGTTGGGTTACTATTGTTAGCACGAGATGCAATTCATAGGGTAGCTTAGTCTCTCAAGTGAAAGAAAGAGAGGGTAGCTTAGTCTCTCATGTGAAAGAAAGAGAACTAAACCCTTTATCAAAATCATTTTGTTATTCTGATAACTAAGTTTCAATCATTTTGTTAATTTGAATTACTATCTGTAGGTATATTTCATCATAAATCTTGCAGCTAAAATTGTTTTAGTTATCTAAAATTTAAATACAGAAACGGATCAAAAGAGTGAGGAGTAAGTACAGAAAGTGAAATGCAATATACCTGAGTCAATTGAAACCCTAACCAGTCATTAAGTACAGAAAGTGAAATGCAATATACCTGTGTCAATTGAAACCCTAACCAGTCATTTTGTTCTTCAGGATTTCAAAGATATTCTAGACGATTTGTCATGCGCAGCTCATTTTTGCAGATCTAAGCGAAAAAATACTGCCGAAATGATATTCGAGACGATTTGTCATTTTCTAGACGATTTGTGAAATGCGTGTCAATATCAATTATTTAAATGTGTCATTTTCAAGTAAAATGTATGAAGCAGAACTCTGATATTTTAATACTCTTCTTGAATTTCATCTTTTCATATGTCCCTTTTGACGTCTTTTATTTTGCTCTTTTGGACGTCTCTTTTCTTAAATTTCTTTATTTGATTTATTTTATTTCTATACTTATATTTATATTAATGTGTTATATTTTTATTTTTATTTTTTTCATGTGAGTTATAGATAAATTTCTAAGTTGTAGTTTTTAACAATATTTTGATCTTATATTTTTCTTAAGTTGATGTTATCATAAAACACATCTCGTATAATATGTATTTTATAGAAAAATGTTGTTAATATCTTTAAAGTTATGAATAGATTTAAATTATATGGAATCAATTTAAGGATTATGGGTATCAAAACTCTCCATAATATTAACCTAAGTATGTTCTTTTGTAGTGACAATGTTTTTATAGTTTTGGGAAGAAATTGTAACTCTCTCAATAATCTCTTTTTTTGTTTGTCGGTCAAAACTATCTTCAAAGCTCCTCTTATCTTCTAGATGGTTCCCCACAAAATCATAAAACAAATAGAATATATAATGACAAAAATGGACAAACAATATTCAAGATAAGAAAATTCATCTAATAGTGTGACATATAGTTTATAATAGTGTGGCATGTGGGAAATTTATGAAGATCACAATTCAATTTGAAATAAAATATTTCAAGCAAAATATTTGAAATGAAAAAAATAGAGAGAAACTTCACCTGAAGATACTTTCTGTAAGGACGTAAATCGAGCTAACTTCAAATAATAGCCGAAATACTCTTTATTCTTAAATAAGCTCATAAATCAGTTAATAAATCTATTTCATTCCATTTTTCCATCCATAGCTTCATTTGATCATTCCATTTAGATCGTAATAAACACGAAATTTCTATAAAAGATAACTATTCTTTATTAAAAAAGAATCGATAAAAGTAGTATTTCGATCATACAATACTTATGCATTTCAAGTTGTCGCAAGTTCAATAACGAAATAATACAAAGTAAAGGGTGAGATGCGTCCGTTGATCTGCAACCCAAGCTATCGCCAATGCAATCTTTAGCATGAAGACGAGAACAAGATTCAGGCACTTTTTCTGCCCAACCTTGAAGCTTACGCTTCTCTGGAATTCTTGGTCAATCAAGAATACCCGACCCTGCACGAATTACTTAGCAAAAGAATTCGAAAAGCAAGATGGAATCCGATGCGTGCCTAGATGATACATGCATTTTCAATTTTCTACTTCTATTAAGAAACAAGCATTCATTATCATTCAAGGATGTGGTAGAGAGGATAAAATAAAAGAATTCCGTCTATTTCTATGGATAATTCCAATAATTACTCGACCGAGTATAATGCCATGCACAACAAAAATAGATAGTTGGAAAAGCAACTATTCTCTCTATAATCCACATTCGGCACCCGTCCTGGAAGGTAACTTTCCACAAACACAAGCCTATCTAGCTTTGTTCACATAATCTAGAATAAATTCGTACAGAAGACAATCTTTCACCTTTCAATTCTAGCTTCCTATTTCTTGCAAGATAAAATACTATGCTAAGAAGACAACCTTTCGTTTGAATAGAAATTGATAGAGTGAATCTTTTATTACAATCAATCCTATCTGACAGGAAACAATATTTTATGGATAATCAAATATACATTTAAAAGAAAACATTCTTTTCCTTCTATCTTTCAAGCAATTTTAAAGATGAGATTAAAAATATTAAGAAGGTGTAACACATGTATGTATCTTACATATAAATTGAATAAATGAGTACACATTCTTTTATTCAATTATCAAAACATAGCATAATCATTAACATGCATTCCATTTCTTATGGTTTAGAATTTTAAGTTTATCTCATCTAAACTCTCTCTCTATCTTTCCAAGTGTCGTGGTTTATTTACCTCCTTTCTCAAAACATCACATTTAGTTTAATACTAATATGTGACTTTTCATTATTTAAAACTTAACACACCAACTTCACTAATTTACCATAACGACAATCTAATATGATACAAGTTCATAAAATGCCTATCTATAAGGCTTTTCAAATGAGACACTCGATAACCTTCTTTTCTTTTCATGCAAAATTCCAAAGTGTAAGTCTTTCCTTGTGATATCAAAATAACTTCATTATTGATAAATCGTTATCCTATTATTTCATCTTCTTCGTGGTTCAATCTCAAAGTTTCTCTCTCTATCCTCTTCCTTTATTTCTAGAGGATTGGGTGATCTATGAGAGTTTCACTAAGGTTATCAACAAACTTAAGAAAGTATTTCACTATTGTATCTATATTTACATGAACGTAATTTTTGAACAATTAACAATGATTCCTTTCACGATTCTATCTCTTCCATTAGAATATTGCATAAGTCTAAAACTAGATCATCCTTTAGAGAATATCGAAAGCAACCTATGATACAATTCCTATCACTCTTTAGCATTTTCCATGCATCTTCATAGTTATTTAATCATATGTCCCTCATAATACATTTCTCTATAAGGCTATTCAAAAGAGAGTTCACACAATTTTGTTCTAATCATGGCTTGTCTCAATCAAACTTTATTCTAATAAATAATTATATATAACTTCATGACTCACTCACTATCCTTGCATAATGACCAAAGAATTAAGGTAGATCCTACCTCCTTATGCTCTTGTTACTGGCTTGAGGTGATGGACTTGCTTCCCTCTTCACATTTGCCCACTCTCTTTCAAGATGGTTCACAAACTCTTTGTCGCTCTCCATCTGTCGATTCTTCTACTAACTCCATCCTTCCTATCACTCTTTTCTATCTCTTTTATTTCTAAACTTTACTCTCAACTTCGACTCTAAATTTGAGATGATCATGGTCGATCTTTTATGACTCGATCGTAAACAAATCTAAATCTCACTATTTTTCTCTTCTTCATTCCATTTTCTAATCTTTGGTTGTATCTCTCCTCTAGACTCTTCAATAACTTTCTTATTGCTCTATGCTTCTCACACCGTCGTTCTTCTAATACACTATTATATAACTTTACTATTCCTGCATCTCTTTCCTTCTCTATTCTTCTTCTTCTTGTCTCTATCGAGCTCATACTGCTATTTATCTTACTATCCTCCTATGTTAGCTGCTATTATTTTGGTTTTGACTCAGAGTTTTTAACCATCTCGGTAGCCACATCTACTAGTCGTAATATAGTTTCAGTTTCAAATGGTTTAAAACTCATGAAGGTATGTTTACATGTCGTCCATGCACTGCAAATACCGTTTTAATGATTGAGAACCTTGTTACTAATCACCCACGTCTATCTGTTCTCATCATCCGATAGTTCATTTTTAATAAAAACACCAAGTGCTTGATATTAATATTGATTCACTTATCTCGCGGTTTACTCTTAGTCGTGGGATGCTAGTCTACTTGTTTAATTCCTTTAAATATGGGGAGTGGTAGTCGGTGGTATTTTCTACTTCCTCTAAAGTATGCCTACCTTAATACATGCAACTACCTTAAAATCTACCTACTACCATATTGGATCTGCAATGTGGTTTATGCTTGCAATGTGGATGTTCTTTATAACAAGGAGTTTCATGTAATGTGGTTTATGTTTTACTAAAAGGGAGGAGGGGTGGTCGGTAGTAATACCGACCCCTCCCTTTAATTAAGGGGGGATATCGACCACCCTCATTATTATTTAACTTTCTTAAAACTTAACCCGCCACTACCATGTGTTACGTAATTTTTAGTTTTTTTATAATTTATTTATATTTATATATATATTTAATGACTTTTCATTAATATATATATTAAACATTAAACTTTGTTTAATAAATTCTTTAATAAACCCTTTCTATAATTAAATATATATATATTGGATTTTCATTACATAATTTAATTTCATAAATACATATACAATAATTACATACGTATTTACAAGTACATGATCAAATTATTATTAGAATTCATATACACATGTATATACTGCGTATATATTTTTGATCTCAAATGATTACGTATATGTATAAACAAAATTCTTGATGAAATCAAATTTCACTATAATTGGATATTGATATATGTATATGATTGAATAAATTTCTCATATATATATATATATATATATATATATATATATTATACTATTGTTCAATTTACAAAAGTAAACTCATAAGTACAATTTTCATACATTTATACATATCTAAAAAGAACATAAAACCTAGGGTCGATATTCATTTTTGAATCGTTTATACGTTTCATCTCTTTTAACAATAAAGCATAATATTTCACCATTACTCATGCAACTTAAATTCAATTCAATCGCCACTCACATGATGCAATCAATGCACATGTATAATTATTTAAATCAATCTACTACTCATACTAAATTTATCATTACAATTTGAACAAACACTCAAATAAGGTCATTTAAATCATCCATCTTTCAAAATGCAAATATAAATCCTAATGTGGTGTGTGAGAGATTCCATCTATCCTAACGAAATACAAGAGCTAAGACAACTCTACCTGAACCATGTTCTCGTCTTCATCATTGTTCACCTATTCCTGCATTCACTTGCACTCACTCGCTCATTAGCAATGACGATCTCAATTTATAATAAAAATTATTACTAATCATTCAATTGTATATAAATCATTTCAGTACATTCGATCTCCTATTTTATTTCATTAACTGTTCTATTTTCATTTCATTTGCAAAAAATAAACATTATTTTCCTAATTAAATAATTATGGAAAAATAGGGTTCGTGACAATTTCTTATCTAGAATAGCATAATAAGAGTTAGAATTTAAGGTCTTACTTTGTCAGATGAGATGTTTAAAGAGATTGAAAAGCAAATTTAAGAAAGATGCATGATTTGAAAAGCAACCTGTTGAGTTTAGAGAGGACTTAAAATATCTTCAACTTGTTGAGTTTAAAGAGGACTTAAAATATCTTCAATGTTTTCTTTTTAAGACCTATGAAAAATTTGTTGAGAGCTTTTAGACTTGGAAAGAAGAAAGTAGTAGAGCAATTAAAAGGTGGAGAAGTCTTAGTAATATCCAAAATGAGCTTTTGTTAGGCATGGGTTGTCCTTAACCCTCTTCTTCTTAAGTTCATATTAATGGCTTTTACAAGAAAGGACAAATTCAGATGGACTCTCTCAATTAACTTGTTCTTAACTTTCAAGTGAAATGTAAGAAGCAAAACTCTTATATTTCAGTACTCTTCTACAATTTCGTCTTTTATTTTTCTCCTTTTGATGTTTTTTATTCTGGTTCTTTTCACTTCTATATCTTTTTGTTTGTGTTTTTTTTTAATTTCTTTATTTGATTACTTTATTTCTTTAGTTTTATCTATATTTATGTGTTATATTTTATGTTTGCATGAGTTATAGATTAATTTTTAAGTTGCATTTTTTAACAATATGTTGATCATATAACTTCTATTTCTTTGAGTTGATGTTATTATGGAACACCTCTCCTAAAATAAGTATATTGTAGAAAAAATATTGTTAATATCTAGAAAAATTATGAGTAAGATTTATTTTTTATCAGTAAAGTTTGTTTATTAATATTAAAATATCAGGATTTAAATTTGACCCAAACCAAGTGGGGCTACAATCGGGGAGCCTCCTCCCTTGACCAACAAAGCACCAAAGTACAAGACCTATTAATTGGTCAACAATTACATATTGATTTTAATGTTGCCCCTATCATGTGAGTGGAGAAGCATATTGAAGGATCCTTCCTCCTTTACTCTCATTTCTCTCTTCCTCTTCACCTTTGTACATCCTTCCTAATGTATATCTGCATCTGACATCCCTATTTTGGATTCTATCATATTAGCCCTCCCCCTCTCATCCAGACTCCTTGAACAATCTTGTTTTATGTTTTTCTCCCGCCCAACACAACACCCAATTTTTGAATTATTTTTTTCTCTTACATCTAGAATACTACTTTTACCTACCATATTAGCACTACTACTAGTATTAACACTGTCAGTAGTTGATGACCCTGCATAACCTGAGGGAATAGAGGACAAAGGGTCTTTACACCGTGTTATAAAATCTTCATTATGTAAGTCAAATGTATCGACACCCTTCTCATTTAAATCTCTTGGGGAAACATTTTGTCTACCATTAATGCTTATTAGAAACTTCCTTCCACCACATTCCTTGCTTGTTTGATAATTTCTTTTCACGATTTGAATCATTATGACCTATCTGGAAACATCTACGCCATCTAAAAGGGATACCCTCATAATCCACAAGTTGTAGCCAACAACCCTCTCTGGATTTCAAAAGGAAATCAAGAGGTTAACCTTTCTTCAAATACATTTCTACCAGAATAAAAGAAAAAGTTGTGTGTTGAAACCCTAAGGAGCCCTCATTCACCCCCCAAAGTTTTCCCAAAGAATCTCCAATAGCTTCAAAACAAGATTCAAACTAAAATTAAAAAGGAAGGTATGGAAGTCTTTGGTACTCACCAAGTATCTTCTTCGTGTCTTGTTCATTATCAAAGATGACCACAAAAAATATCCTCGCTCCAAGAAAGATCTAGGCATCCCCCTCAAGAATAAGGTTCCAAAACTCAGTGATCCACTTATGAAGTTTGCACAAACTCAATAAAAAAAAATTAAATCTTCCAATCAAACCTAGATCAGAGAAGTATTTCTCATTTTCTCTAACTTTGCTTACTATTTTTGACCCTAGACAGATCATCGGTTTGCCTGTAGTTGGAATACTTTGATTATTACCCATTAACCCCCCATTTCTCCTATCACCCTCCAACCACACTTCTTTGAAGCTAGTCCCCAAGTTTTGCGTCTTCACATTTATCCTTCCTCACCTAACCTTCTCGCCATAGCAAAATGTGCCTTTGCAAACCACGTCCATGTTATCAAACACACCACCATTACTGCCTCTAGCACCAACCAACACGACCCCATTGGAAGACGTCAGCTAGAATCATTTTCCATTAATACCAAAAGCTCCATGAGAGGGAGCATCTCTACCTACAATCCACCCTGGATAAGATTCAGAGCCCCATCAAGCTCTCATAGAAACCCTAGGGTGCAAGAGCAGCATTGTTTTTTTCTCCTCATATAGGAGTATAGGAAACTTCCACAACAATACATCAGAAAATTATGAGTAAGATTTAAATTATATGGAATCAACTTTGATGAGTGATAATATTATATATTTTGTCTACCAAACTAATATGGGCATCAAAACCCTTCCTAATATTTAACTAGGTGTGCCCATTTTTAGTGATAATATTTTAGAGTTTTTGAAAGAAATTATGTCTAAATTCTATACTAAATAGCCCCCTTAGTAATCTTTTTTTTTGTACCGTTGGTCAATTGATTAAAATCAAATCTATATTCAAAGATCTTCCCATCTTCTAGATAGATTAATCTGGGTTCCCCAACAAAATCATAAAACAAATAAAAGATATAATGACAAAAAAATTTGGACAAACAATATTAAAGATAAGAAAATCCATTTGGTAGCTTGGCATATAGTCTATAATAGAAAAGAAAAATAAAAAATTAACATGGTTAGGCTAGGTAAATTAATCTAGAGAATTTATGTAGATCACGATTCTCTTTGGAGTAAAATATTTCAACCAAAATACTTAGAATGGAAAAACTAGAGAGAATCTTGTCCTAAAGATACACTTTAAGGATTTGTTATATAGAATAGCATAATAAGAGATAGGAATTTAATGTCTTACTTTCTCAAATGGGATGTTCAAAGAGGTTGTAAAGAAAATTTAGAAGATGCATGGCTTGAAAAGAAACACATTGACTTTTGAGAGGACTTAAAAGATCTTCAATATTTTCTTTGCAATACCTAGGGAGAATTTGTTTAGAGCTACTAGACTTGGGAGGAAGAATGTAGTAGAGAAATTAAATGGTGGAAAAGTCTTACTAATATCTAAAATGAACTTTGTTAGGCATCGGTTGTCCTTAAATCTCTTCGTCTTAAATTCAAATTAATGGCTTCTAGAGGAGAGGACAAACTCAAATGGTCTAAAATATATAAGCTCAAAAAAATGAGTGAATCCTCAAGAAAATCCCTTTCAATGTAGAGAAATTATGAAGTTTGAATATCTCCTTGCAAAACTTTGTGAAGTGTACTTTCCCAAAATTCGACCCTTAGCTTGGAAAATGGAATTTTAGGAGGCCATTAGATATACTATGGAGAATCAAAATCACTTATGAGATCATACTAAGGGTGTCTCTTGGATAGATTTTTTTCATGGTTACTAGAAACTTAAATTTGATGGCACTAATAGGGATAATCAACCCAATTGCTTATTGATGGATCTTGTGAGATGATCATGACTGTCCTATTTGCCTTGGAGTTGGCTTCATTGCAAATGAACTTGTTGAAGCAAAAGCTATAATGAGGGATATATTAGGTTCATCTAGTTTGTTTACACACTAACATGACAATTCGATGATGATTTGGATGTCCATTTTTTAGCTAAAGATTAATTTAACAATTTAACTTAAGTTTTTTTAAAAATAAACTTATGTTATATTCATAAAAAGGAAACTTATGTATAATTATTAAAAAGGTTGTTTAAAAAGAGAGACCAAAAGTGATACTAAGAATAGGGTTCAAAAGGTAGTGTATTATATAAAGATTCTTTTGATTCACTTTTCAAAAATTAAGTTTGGAGGGAAAAGGAGAAGAAATAATAATATTAATATTTTTTCTTGAAAATATTATATAGAGAGGAGTTGAGGAATGGAGAGAGCTGCCAATTTCATATTTTCTAATTCATTTATCTCAAGATTCAACATGATGTGAATTTTCTCTATACTAGGAAAAGAAAACCCTTTGACAAAGAATAGATTTTAGGATGAAACCCTTGTTATTTATTTGAGTTCATTTCATGCTTTTAAGCTACCTTTGAAGAGACTTCATTTCATGCTTTTAAGCTACCACAAGAAAAGATAATGGTGCAGTTCACTTTTTTGAAGAGTTTTTAATAAATATTTGTATAAAAAAGGAGGTCATAGCTGCAATATACTTGATTTGTAACCTTTGAAACAACCTTGACTATCATACTACTTTATCTTGGGAAAATTCATACTATGAACTACTAATAATATGTTATTTAAAATATATTATTAAAAAAATTAAGTTATAAGGGAATTTTTTATACTATTTTAGTTTCTCGAAATTTTTATTTTATACCTATAAGTATTCATACTATGCATATTATCTAGAAATAATACAATAATTATTTTTTTGGTTGCATTGTAGAATTCTATGTGGTTTATCACTAGGAATTAAATAAGCTTATAATTGATTATTTTGGTATTTCAAGTCTAGGTGGGTATACTAACACTACATTAAAAATAATTTACTTTCTAGTTTTATATTTCTAATGTTAATTGATGCAATTTTCTACTAAATCTAGATTTTGAAATTTATTTTAGAAGTCTTGCCACCAAAACTAGCTTTAGTTCTTTTTTGTATTTAGTTTGTAATTAATCTAGAAGGCATAACTACTAGATATATTTTGTATTAATATTGTAAGTGGATACTAGAAGGTTTATCCCCAAATCCCTCATCAATATCAAGGTTGAAATTATAACTAAGATTGGATACCATAGACTCCAAGATCTGTATATTCTTATTTTGATTTCACAAATGCATGCTTTTCTTTGGATGACCTACTATCAAAGTTAATACATTCATCTTCTATTTTTTTATGATTGTAAATCATGTGTTTTGCCTCCAATAAGTAAAATTTATTGCTAATTGTTCACGTACTGGCTACAATATGCTCTCACATTGTACATATTGGGGTCTCGATGATCAAAAAATGCTTGAGCTCATTTTTTACTATGATTTTTTTTAAGTAACATAATATGTCAACTAGGGACATTATACTTGTATCAAGACAAGTGATATTTTCAATGTATAGAGAAGATAACTTATTGATGTAGATTACATGACATGCATGTCAGTATGAAAGACAAAAAATGAAGTCTTTTCCAAAATTCATGTCAAAAATTTACGACCAACTTTGTAGAATATAAATAAGGAAATTTGAATTGATTAATTGTTCCAATGAAATAAAGTGACAAAGAGAAGAAGAAGGAATATCATCAACAAATAATTGATCCCACTTTCAATCTTATTCTTGATCAAGGTACAAAAAAAAGTACACAACAAGACCCCAAGTTTTAAGGATCAGGTAGTGGGACAATTTAATACTATTTCAAAACTTTTAAATTTATTTAGAGGGGCACAAAAAATATCTCACATAAGGGTCATGGTTAAAAGAGATATGTAATAAAAATGAATACATAATTTTTGCCTTTTGTGAATATGATTTAAAGCTTGACATCTACAAATATGCACCATCTTCGAAGAACTCTTGGAAATATTCGAAGAAAATAGATATAGAAGAAAAATGAAGATGGAAAGGTTAGAAATTAAACCTTAAGAATTTAACAAGGAGCAAAAAAAAAAGAATCATAAGAAGTTGTTTTGAAGTAAGAATCCATAAAGATATTCTTAAAAGAAGAAGAAAGTATAGAGTCTTCAATTCTAAGACGCCACCTTTCATCCCACAAAAGAAGAGTTCTTCTATGGCAAGAAAAACTGAAATGAACTTAGAAGAGGTAATTTTTGCTTCTCATGTAAAGAGACTTGGGATCCAAGCCACAAATGTCAAAGAAGAGATGATGTAAAAAAAAAAGAATCAAAGAATTCTAAGAATGAGCCAAAAAAGATAATGGTGGAACTAAAAACTATACAATATGAGGAAAATGATGAATTAGAGCTCTAAGAAATTAAGAGTAAGTAGACCTTGGAGGAATCCACCACACAAGCGGAAGGTAAAAAATTAACTAAAGAAAAAGCTATCCTCATTAATATTAAAATTAAAAAACTAATAAAATATATATCTTAATAAAGTCAAGGAGATGAAATGTCAATTACAAGTGAGAAGAAAGATGTTCTTGTTCTTATCATACCCATCAATCCTCCAAAGATTGATTCCATGCCCATATAAGGGCAATTTTCAAGAAAATAGTTTATAAGTTGACATTATTTCCAAGAACTTCACAATAGACAATTGTTTGATCATTTAAAGTTTGTAGGAAGTGCTCCATCATTGTGCAAATTAGAAGGAACGTGCTCTCTCAATAAGGTTGGCAAATTTATTTTACTATTATTTATTTTACAATTTTTTATCTAAGTTTATTGGTAATAGGATTAAGCCTTTCTTACATATGTTGATTTCCAAAAATGAAAAAGGTTTTTGTAAGGACCTCCTAAATATCAAAATATTTAGCCTAATTACAACATTTTTGCACATAATTACGCTCAATTAATCATTAATTAATACAACTTGCTCGATAAACAATGAATAAAAAAGAAATTATAATTCAACACAATGTTTAAATAAATGTGCCAAGAGATTGACAATACATAAGAAGATTCTATTTGTTACAAAACACAATAAGGTCAATTACAATGAATAAAAAAAACATAGCTAATAACCTTCCTGACAGGAGCTTCTAGCATCTATCTCCCACAAGCAAGCTACAGGCAAGAAAACTGCCAGAGTGCTTTACTCCCCAACCGTGAAGCATTTATGCTTCCTCGAAGTTATTCATGACACGAAGAACCACCGACCTTGCATGAGGAGGCCTAGCGACTTGAAACTGACAAGTGATGGAATCTAGGTAAATTTAGTGTATCTACAATATAAGATGATATTGTATCAACACTAAGATATGGAAGAGAGTGGAAATGCAATGATTCAATTAGCAAGCATATACTAAAAGATCAAAAGAACTTGGCTAAAGATCTTTTAGGGCCAACTACTATTAGATGAGTTGAAGCAGAGAGTTTAACCTTAATCTTCTATGGAAACTCACCCTTCTATTTTGATTCATATTTGACACCTGTCCAATACACACATAATATTTGGCTAACGATCTTTTAGGGCCAACTACTGGTAGATGAGTTGAAGCAGAGAGTTTAACCTTAATCTTCTATGGAAACTCACCCTTCTCTTTTGATTCATATTTGAAAAGCATATGATAGAGTGTATTGGCCCTTTCTCTTTGTTATCCTTCAAAAGTTTGGATTTCGTGGGATTGCAAAGAAGGACAACCTTTTTGTTTAATGAGTGGATGGAAATTTTCATGTTGAAAGTTTATAGGATCAAGAAAATCACTTATTTCCCCTCAAGGTATTATAAATATGGTAAGAAAAATAAGAATGAATTTATTAGAAAGTGTGTCAAAGGCCATATCGTACATGGGAAAATTGAAGATACCCTGTGGCATTACCTTCAAAATGGAAAGAGGAAGAAAAATTAGGATGGTCATATTAAAAGTTACTATCATGTAGTGTATTACTTCTTTAGATTGCCTTGTGTGATTAAGAGAAAAGATGGTGAGAATTATTTACTAAAAAGGTGGCAAGAGTTGAAATAGATTTATGTTGATAATTATGATACTTCTATCTATAATTTTGTTGGTGTCTATCTTTGTATGGAGGCAAAAATGGGTGGATTGATGCTTAGAACTAAAATGGTCTCTTGTGAGGTGCTAAAGAAAAATGTGGAACTTTGGGATATATTTTCAAAGTTCTTTCTATGTATAAGAAATAATGGTAGAGATAGATAGAAGCTGCAATAATTAAAAATAGGATATACATGCTTGATTATTTTTTATTCAATACATATTACACATATATAGGATTCTCATATCTTATTTTGTAGGAAACTCCACAAACAACATTCCTAAATAGATTGAGTTGTTTCAACAACTCAATATAAACACATTTGTACCACTACTATAATAACATGTTTAACAAACTCTAACAAACCTAACAATGATTATTATATGCATCCTATGATGCAATATTCCTAACACTATGTGAGGGTTTAATGACAGATTTACTTTGAAGTTTATAAATTCTTGGATGAAAGGTGAAGCCTCTACAGGAGGGATTAAATCTATTATGATTGAGGAGCTCATAGCTAGGGCAATGTGACTCAATTGTGGTGAGCCTAAGGTGAAAATGAGGAGAAAAATAAGCTATCAAAGATTCATTGATGTTTTCAATGAACCCACAAAAAGGCGAAGCAACACCAAAATTTTCATAGCTACAAGGGTTTACTATGGTCAAAGGTGAGCTTGCATGTCATGGAATAATTTAATTTGGAAGGTAGGTTTTAAACTTTTCATGACTATTATTTTCAACTTTTAGAGCACCTTCTTCATGGAAATTTAACTAACCTATTTTTTTATTTACTTTCTTCATTGGGAAAATACATAGAAGTTTTGCAAGATGTGTGCCCTTGGTCTCCTTTTGTTGTGCAACACAATGCTTGGGTTTGTGACATGGCTTAACCACCTCATATGGATCTATAAGTTTAGTGGTTGTATCAGGCATTAACAAGTCGATCTGTTGGTGCAATGACAACCATACTTCTAACAAGTGGTATCAGAGCCTGGGTCACAAGTTCAAACCCTCTCACTTGCGCTGGGGGGGGGGGATAGTTGCAAGGTGTGTGTCCTTGGTCTCCTTTTGTTGTGCAACACAACGTTTGGGTTTGTGACATGGCTTAACTGCCTCCTGTGGATTCTATAAGTTTAGTGGTTGTATCAGGCATTGAAAGGTCGATCTTTTGGTGCAATGACAATTGTACTTCTAACAAGAAGATGGTGCTTACCCTCCATTACATCAAGGGTTAATACATGCCTTGTATAATTTTACTTTAAGCTTAATCCTTGTTGTAAATCCCAAGGTGGATAATTCCAATGTGAAGATAAAACTCTTAGATACATAGCCTTTTATGACACTATTAAGACTATCAAGTTAATCAAAGGGGTTATTAGTAGTTTGACCACTCTCACTAAGGAATTGAATACTAACTACCCTAACTATGTTGTTTATTTAACATTTCCTCACTCTAATAACCCTCTTTCTAAGAAGACAAGCATGGGTGAGAAAGTTAAAAAGATTCTGGGCTTCCTGGATATGTAGATAATTAGGGATTTGATTTCTTCTCCCTCCTCAAGCCTTAAAAGAAAATCTTGAAAGTTGTTAGATCTAGGAGGAAAATTTAGAAAAGAAAAAAAAAATACTAAAATCCCTAAAAGTTTGAAGGTTTTCAGTGAGGTTGAGGATGCTATGATCCCTCATAAAAATGCTATACCAAAAAATTAGACTTTTGATATTTCTTATATTAGTTATGAAAATTCCATCCTAATGCCCTTAGATATTAGTCGGATAAAAAAGAGTGAGTGACACTCTATGTTGGGAAAATGGTGTCTCAACCTTGCATTTACATGAGGTTACTACTATTTATAGTAAGTTTTTGTTTGAGCATGAAATGGTGTGAAATTCTCCCCAAAGCTTTGGATTGGCTAGATAAGCGTGCTGGTAAATTTTCATCACAAGATCATAACTAGTTTTGAAGATATTAAAGTTTCCATTTTTGAAGGGTGTGATGAAAGGTTTAAATTTAATTTTGAGGATTTTAGACCCTCTTAAATTCCCTAAAAAGTGCGCGTAACTTGCATAGTGGGTTACGAGGTAATAGAGCACTTCGCGAGCTTTCTGATGCATCAAACGCTTCATCAATCGGACACCTAGTTCACAAGTTATGGCCTCCGAAAGTTTGGACTCCTGTAATAGAAAATATAAAATTGCATCGGACACATAAATGAGCTATAAAAGGGAAGAACACATGGTGATGTGTGTTTTGACACATCATGGGGCATCTAGAATGGAGATAAGGTCCACTCTACTTTATTGGGTTGTTTTAGCCCATGGTTTTGTAATACCATTTGACGGTTTCTTTTATTGTATCTCCTATATATGAGGTTCGTGAGATAGAGGTTGTGTGTAAGAGTCGTATGGCCATTGAGTTACCTTTGAGTCTCTGGTTAGTGGTACTCTTGTGAAGAGTTTTCTCTCTACAAGTATATTATAATCTATTATTGTTGAATAATATATTTAGTTGCTTTTGGAGTGTGGAGTTTTTCTCCCGAAAGGGTTTTCCCCACATAAATCATTGTGTTGTTGTGTTGTGGTATGCATGATAATATATTTATTTCTATTAAGTTTTTATAACTGTTGTAACGATATGTAAAAATTTTGCATTACCCTCCTCTCAAGGTTACTGTAGGAAGTTGTTTCGCTACTTAACTTCCTTACACTCTACATATAGAAGATAAGATAATATGAGAGTGTAATAAGATAAGAGTTAAAATTAAAAAAAATGAATTAGGGCTCACTTGATTATGATGTGTGATAGAGGAATTTTTACTCTTTTTATCATCAATTTAACTATATCTTAGAATCACTTAAAATTAGATCTATTGTAGGCAACAAAAAAAAAATGAAAACTAGAAACAACTCAAAATTCTAAGGGCACAATCTCCCAAGATTTTATTTTTAAAATATGCAATCTTGTTTTGTAAAATTGTGACCATCTCTACAAAATTGGGTGTTTGATGATTGCAAGATTAGTTTTCTTGGTGATATTTAAACTAATTTAAATCTAGGGTGTGGAAGCGTACTTCTTCCATCTTATGCCTCAATCAAGACCCTAAGTTGAATAAACAAAGCAACATGTAATGAATGCATACATTGGATGATAGTGAATGTCACTGAATCAATTGTTGACTATACTAATATGATTTGATGTGTGTTTTATAGTACAATATAACTTGGTATGTGTCCTTAACAATGGAGGCCAAACGATTAAAAAAATTACCTTTCATTGATGTGTAATAGTTGTAGACTAATGAACATATAAAATAAGAATAATACTTTTAATATTTTGAAAAAATACAATTTTCACAATCCTCTCTAATGTGTCATCACACCGTGACAATGCCTTTAAATAGACAACCCTAGACATCTAAATCGATGTCTTTAGGATCCTTGATGAACACAAACATGTGTGTTAATTGGATAATTTTATATGGACCCCTATAAACATAGATGCATCTAAATTAGTTAATTCTAGAAGGACCCTTATGAATAGAGACATGTATGCAAAGGAGTATGAAACAAAAGGGGGAAAATATCATATGGCATATGTGTTTTTTTCTCTACATTAATGTATTATTTTTTTATTAGACATACATGGAAACACAAACATATTTTTGTTCCTATTTTATGTGAAATATCTTTTTACTTTTACAAGAAACACAAAAGTTATTTATACAATTTAAATATGGTTAAATATTCATTTTTTTTAATTAGACAAACAACATAAACATAATACTTGATAAAAAGTAAATAATAATTTATTTATTTTTTAAAGTCAAACATTATAGTACTTTAAGTTATAAAAGTGCATACTTCACACTTTTACCTTTGCAATTTTAGTTGATTTGTGTGAACATCATTAATTTATGTCTCTAGCATTCAATTTGGCTCTATTACTTCACTTATTGATCCTAGAATATCTATCTCAAAACATTCCTAGCCTAATTCCTAGAAATTTTTCCCTCTTGCAATAGATCAAACCTACAATTATCTTCTCTAGATAGTATCATAGGTGCAATCTTGTCTTCTAGTTTTAAAATTTGGAATTCTTAATTTAAAAATTGACAATTCTAGCATATAGTGTTGATATCTGAAATACTGAGAGGGGAGGGGTGAATCAATATTCCCTTGAACTTATTAAAACTTCTAACTAACCAAACACATAACTAATGCAGGAGCATCCCCTGTTCATAGCAATCTTGCATCAACCAAAACATTTTCTTTATGTTTTGTTTTTTGTTTGTAGTTTCAACTTTTCTTTCTGTGTGTCCCAGTTTTGGCTCACCGGATCTTGTGGAGTTGGATTCTACTTGAAGACTTGAACATCTTTCTTATTTCGAGACCACATCGCATTTGGATCATTTTCCAGCAAGATATCGCTATCGGTTTCATTGACAATTTCCTGTTACCGGTTGCCAGTTTCTTGTTACCGGTTGCCTGGACCTATTTTGGTGATCTATCGAAACCCCTTCTGAAGCTTACAGAGCCTTGGGCATTGATTCTGATGTTCCTTGGCATGTGGCCGACCTTTTCCTGTGATCTACGTTTCATCCTTTGGATTTTCTTGTTCTTCGAGTTTTGATCCTTTTTGGGTTGACCCGATCCTTTGGATCGTATATATAATTGTAATTGTGCTTTAGAATGTAATCAACAGAAGAATCAAGTACTAAGAATGTGCGTAGAAGATAGATCTTAAGACTCCTCACCGGTGACTGCTTCGAGTGGTATCAGAGCGAAGTTTTGTTCCAGAGGTTGTGTGTCCTAAAATTTTGTTGTAGAGTGGCGGATTGTGGATCTCACCTACAGCTCCAGAGGATCGGCGTGAATGATGGCATGAAGAGGAGCTAGGAATGGTGGAGCATGTGGGAATGGAGACCCTATTGTGATGGAGATGTTGCAAGGTATAGCAGCCCGGTTGGAAGCCGTGGAGACAGCCCAGAGAAGAGGCCAACATATTGAAGATGTAAGTGAAGATGAAGGAGAAGCCCCGATAGAACAAGCAAACCCACCGGTAGTTGATCCGGATGAGGAAAGGTTTTTGAGGGTTTTGAGTAGGACGAATACTAAACCTCATTTTACCCCACCGAAATATGATGGTAAGTTGGATTTAGATGAATTGATGGATTGGATCTCGGAGATGGAGAAATATTTTGATTTTGAAAACAGTGTAGAAGAGAGGAAGGTGAAATATGCATGTACCTGGTTGAAAGGTCATGCATCTATTTGGTGGGAGAATTTGCAAGTTGATAGACAGAGAAGAGGTAAAGAGAAGATTAAGACATGGGATTGGATGATTGCTAAGTTGAAGTCAAATTTTATGCCAGCTGATTATCAAGTGAATCCATTCCAAAAGTTGTAGAAATAGAAGGAATCTAGTGTGAAGGAGTACACCAAAGCATTTTACAAGTTGAATATCAAATTTGAACATGTTGATGATGAAGTTCAACAAGTTGCAAGATATTTGAATGGATTGCGGATGTCTATACAAGATGAACTTAGTTTGATCAAATTGGAGAGTGTTGAAGAGGATTACCAGTATGCCCTAAAGGTAGAAGATAAGCTAAATAAAAGACATGAGCAGAGGCAGAGAGTTAGAGGTGGAATGTTTTTCGGAGGAATATTTCAAGGAGGAAGAGGATATACCAGAGGTAGACGAACCAATATAGATCAGAACAAGGACAAGGAAGTGAGCAAAGAAGGTAATTCATATCGGAAGGATGATAGAAATTTCTACTGGAGGAGAGACCCGGATGGCTACCGGAATGATAATTTTGGAAGACAAGACAAAAGAACATTTAGAGGAACTCGTTATAAGTGTGGAGGAGAAGGACATCGTGCATTTGAGTGTAAGAAGACAAAGAACACTGGAAGAGTAGAAGTGGTGGAAGAAAACCCCATCGGATCAAACAACAAACTGGAAGATGGAGAACTGTTGATGATGAGGAGAGCTTTGTGTCATACCAGAGGAGATGAAGAGTCCTGGCAGAATTTGTTCAAGAATAAATGTAAGATATCCGATAAGTGTTGTAAAGTTATTATTGATAGTGGTAATTTAGATAATCTTGTTTCAGAAGAAATGTTGAATAAGTTGAATTTGGAGAGACTAAAACACCATAACCCTTATCAGATAGCATGAATTCGGGATGAACTTAAGTTGTTAGTAAGTGAACAATGTTTGCTAAAATTGAAAATTGGGAATTATCATGATGAAGTCTTGTGTGATATTATGCGTATGCATATTTGTCACCTTTTGTTGAGTAGACCTTGGCAGTTTGATAGACATGCAGTACATGATGGGAGGAAGAATGCATACACTATTGTGGCCAATGGGATGAAGCAAACCTTGTTGTCTTTGGAGGAACCTTTGAAGAATGAAGTCTATACAAATGCTAGAATTTGTTTGGTAGATGGAAGGAAATTTCTGGATGGACTAAGACATGAGAATGTGTGTTTTTCCTTAATTCCTAAGAAGATTGAGAATCCAGAGCATGAAGGAGAACAACTGAAAGAGATCAAAGATTTGCTAGCAGAATATGAAGACATCATTTCAGATAATGTACCTGATGGATTGCCACCTATGAGAAGTATTATTTATTGCATGGACTTAGTTCCCAGAGCTAGTTTGCCTAACAAATTTGCACATCGGATGACACTGGTAGAGAATGAAGAGTTGAATAGACAAGTGCAGGAGTTTTCGAAGAAAGGTTTGATCAGGGAAAGTCTGAGCCCTTGTGTAGTATCAACAATATTAGCACCTAAGAAGAATGGAGAGTGGAGAATGTGTACTGATTCCAGAGCAATAAACAAGATCACAGTGAAATATCGGTTTCCTTTTCCTAGGATGGATGACATAATGGACTGTTTGAGTGGAGAAAAATACTTTACAAAGATAGATTTGAAGAGTGGATATCATCAGATCAGGATCAGAGAAGGAGATGAGTGGAAGACAACATTGAAGACAAATGAAGAACTGTATGAGTGGTTGGTGATGTCTTTTGAATTAACTAACGCACCGAGTCCTTTCATGAGGTTGATGAATGAGGTATTGAAGAAATTCTTGGGTAAGTTTGTTATTGTGTATTTGGATGACATTCTGATTTTCAGTAAGACAAAAGAGGAACATTTGTTGTAGTTAAGACAAGTTTTGCAGAGATTGAGAGAAGAAAAGTTGTTGATAAACATTAAGAAGTGCACTTTCATGAAGGATGAGTTAGTCTATTTGGGATTTGTGATATCTGAGGATGGTTTGAAGATGGATCCTGAGAAAGTGAAAGAAATTTTTGAGTGGCCTACACGGGAAATCATTGGAGAGGTAAGATCATTTCATGGATTGGCTAGTTTTTACCAGAAGTTTATCAGAAATTTCAGTTCAGTTTGTAACCCTATGATTGAGACCATGAGAGGAGATCAGAAGGAATTCAAGTGGACCACCAGAGAAAACAAAAGTTTTGAACTGTTGAAGTAGAAAGTGACTGAGCAGCCTGTGTTAGTTTTGTTAGATTTCAATAAAGTATTTCAAGTGGATTGTGATGCAAGTGGAACAACAATAGGAGCAGTCTTGAGTCAGGAAGGGAGAGTTGTAGCTTATTTCCATGAGAAATTGAATGATGCCTGGAGGAGATATTCAATGTATGATCATGATTTTTATGTCATAGTTCAAACCTTGAAGAAGTGGAGACATTACCTGTTGCCTAAGGATTTTGTGTTGTATACATATCATCAAACTTTGCAGTATTTGAACAGTCAGAGTAAGTTGAATTAGAGACATGTGACATGGGTAGAATTCTTGCAGAGTTACACCTTTGTGTTGAAGCATAGAAGTGGAAAATCTAACAAATTTGCTCATGCATTGAGTAGGAGAAAGAATTTGATGACAGAGATGAGAGTGACAGTATTAGGATTTGAAGATTTGAAGACCTTGTATGATGATGACCCAGATTTTGCAGAACCTTACAAAGCATGTAGAGAACTGGTTGTGGTAGATAGAAGCAAGTGATTGAATTACTTCATTCAGGATGGGATGCTATTCAGAGGAGTTCAGTTGTGCATACCTAAGAGTTCTATGAGGGAGAATCTGATAAAGGAGAAACACAGTGGAGGTTTAGCTGGACATTTTGGTATTGACAAAATAGTAGCATTGGTGAGTGAGCAGTACTTTTGGTACCAGATTCATAAGGATGTTAAGAGATATGTGCAAAGTTGTAGAGTTTGTCAAGTTGCAATGGGTAGTAGTCAGAATGTGGGATTATATAAACCTTTGATAGTACTGGTAAGACCTTGGGAGGATATAAGCATGGATTTTGTACTTGGATTGCCTAAAACACTGAGAGGGAATGATTCTATATTTATGGTAGTAGATAGATTCTCAAAGATGGCTCATTTCATACCTTGTAAGAAGACATCAAATGCATTACATATAGCAGACCTATTTTCCAAGGAAGTAGTGAGATTGTATGGATTACCTAAGAGTATAGTTTCAGACAGAGACACTAAGTTGGTTGGCTATTTTTGGAAAACACTTTGGAAAAAGATGAAGACAGATTTGAAGTTCATTTCTAATGGATAGACAGAAGTAGTTAACCAGAGTTTGGGAAATTTGTTGAGATGTTTAGTGGGAGATAAACCGGAAGTTGGGATTTGATCCTTGCACAAGCAGAGTTTGCCTACAACAATTCAGTAAATAGGAGTACAAGAAGAACACATTTTGAGATTGTTACCAGAGTGCATCCTAGAGGTATATCAAAATTGAGAGATATTAGCAGTGAAGACTAGAGAAGTTCAGAAGCAGAAGACTTTGTAGATCACATGGAAGCCTTGCATATTCAAGTTAGACAACATTTGAAAGACATGAACATCAAGTATAAGGAGAAGGCAGATGAGAAGAGGAGGCATAAGGAATTTGAAGTTGGCGATGAATTAATGGTATATCTTAGAAAAGAGAGATTCCCAGTTGGAACTTATAACAAATTGCAGATGAAGAAGTTTGGACCTTGCAGGATTTTGAGGAAGCTCAGTTCTGGAAATGCATATGAAGTAGAGTTACTGGATAGTTTGAGTATCTCACTTGTGTTTAACATTGCAGATCTTCATGAGTATCATGAACCAGAATTCAACGAGGATAGTATTGCAAACTTGGAGAAATAGTTGACCTGAAAGGAACCGGATCAAATTGAAGAGATTTTGGATAATAGGATTGGGCGTAGTACCCAGAGCAGTAAGTATAAGGAGTATCTTATGAAGTGGAAGGACAAACCAGTTGAAGATTCATCATGGATTTCTCAGGAAGAGGTAAACTGCCTTGGTTTTCCTCTAACCCTAGCAAAGTGAGAAGCTCTCTTTTTCGATAACCCCGGAGGTCTGATGCAGGAGCATCCCCAGTTCATAGCAATCTTTCATCAACCAAAAATATTTTTTTCTATTTTGTTTTATGTTTGCAGTTTTAGCTTTTCTTTTTGTGTGTCTCGGTTTTGGCTCACCAGATCTTGTGGAGTTGGATTCTACTTGAAGACTTGATCATCTTTCTTATTTCCAGATCGCATCGTATTGGATAATTTTCCAGCAAGATATCGTTATAGGATTCCTTGATAGTTTCTTGTTACCAGTTGCTAGTTTCTTGTTACCAGTTGCTTGGACCTATTTTTGTGATCTATCGGAACCCCTTCCAAAGCTTGTGGAGCCTTGGGCGTTGAATCTGATGTTCCTTGGCATGTGGCCGGCCTTTTCTCGCGATCTACATTTCAGCCTTTGGATTTTCCAAAGGAATCTCTTGGCGGAGGCCGACCTTGTTAATTTTACACGTTAGGTAGATTGTTCTTCGGGTTTTGATCCTTTTTAGGCCGACTAGATCCTTTGGATCGTATATATAATTTTAAGTGTGCATTAGAATTTAATCAACAAAAGAATCAAGTAGTGAGACTGTGTGTAGAATATAGATCTTAAGATTCAAGGTCCCGGTTGTGACCTATTCTTTATGTTCTACCAGGCCTGTGGGTCAGTTATGTTGTAACTCAGTTGTTGTTGGTTGGTTGTAATCAACTTTCATGAAAGAAATCAATTTGTTCTGCATTGCCTCCATATCTTTGTGTTTACTCTTGCTGACCGGTCCGGATTGATCTCTTTGAGGTCCCTCCTCGCTGGTGATTGCTTCAATAACACAATTTAATGCAGTAAAGTAAATTAACACAAAACACATAACACCAGATTTATACGTGGAAAACCCAACATGGGAAAAACCATGGAGAGAGTGATCTCTCAAGTATATTGTAATATGTAACCAGTTACATAATACAAGGGGTGGATCTTTACTAGCAGGGGCTCACTGCCCAAATACAAAAGGTTCACTGTCGGATGATCGACTTATATTTGAAGTACAAAAATTGAACAACTAGAGTTGCATCTAACATATGCATAAATTACAGTTTTGTTGGAGTACACAAACTACTTTTATATCCAATGTACATACACCACATAACAACATTCACGTCCACAAAGTTTTTTGCATATACAATATGTACACAATAGCTTATTTCAAAAACCATATCTCTATCTTGCAAATTGATGGTTATATATATCCATACTAAATATTCTAATAAGTCAGCTCAACTGGAGAAAGGATGAGACTGAAATGAACACACACGATACATCAAAATAACTTCATAAGATGTCGGCTTCAGTCTTGAATCCAAAATACCTCATGGAATACACTTTCTTCATATCCGGATAGGACCGGATCCAAAACCTATCATGTAGAACTTGTATTCATCGTATTCGAATGGGACTGAACCAAGATGCCTTATGGTGAAATAGATATTAGAACTCAAAACTGTGTGAAGTAGGCACCAAACCAAGCATAAATACATTGCATAATAAATGAGCAAAAGAAGTGGATCAATAACATATGTTGGAGCAAACTGCCAAACCAAAATATAAGCCAGAACCGAACCACATATATGCTAGACCAAACTACATCAATGACATCAATGAAAACATGCCAACAATCTCCCCTTGTCATTGATGGAAACATAAAGTAATATAGTATAAGTTTGCTCAATTGAAATTTAAAAAAAAAACACTAACAACTGAAACTATTTGAAAGTTTTGCATAAAACATAACATAGCAATGTCTCCCCCTTTGATAGTAATGACAAAGGGCAAAAACTAAGAAATATGCATAGACATAACTCAATGTTAACGAGAGAATTTTTTAATCATCTTAACATCAGGGTCCAAGAGTCTTTATGCTTGTCCCAATGTGAGATAGCTTCTATCAGGAACTTGATTTGTACCTACAAGGATGTGTGCAACTGCTCTACTTCTTGTATTGAATCGGGTTGAGAATATGTGAACTATAAGGCTCTTGAAAGGGCACGGTTCATAATCGATATGCTTTCACTGGTCATGTCCCACAATTGACCTAAAGGAAGTATGATATCATCCCTTTGCTATTGTAACTCATAGTATTTCTTGTGGAGCTCTTCAATAACCGATTTTTTAGAGCCGAATAGATTTGGAGATAACTGATAGTTGGCATAGGCCTGTCATATTTTCTCTTCAATGATATTCATTTCATCTTTGATTCTCTTTGTAGCATCTAGCCACTAAAGGTTTTATGAGAAAAGTACATCACCATTTGAAAAGTATGATTGACTTTGAGAGATGAATTGAGTGAGATAATGATGTACAGTCTCACATTTACCTTTAAGTTATTGTAACAACTTCTCTCTATCTTCTTCTCTTTCTCATATTTTTCTTTCATTTTTTTTGAATGTTTTTTCAATGAACTAATTAACACTTTACATTTGTCAGCACTGGGGGTATCCGGATCCAACTGACATTTAGGATTTGTCGTGCATGAAGTGCAGTAAGTAGTTCTTCAACAATTTTATCTTTTTTTTTAGCTTCACCTATAAAATGTCTTGTGGAAGATAGGAAAGTTTCTCCAATTTGGTACTTTTTTACCGGATCAACTTTATGAGTTGAATGTTCAATGGTGAAGCAAACAAACTCTTCCAGGAGTCATCAATAGTACTAGAGCTGGTACCAATCATAGTTACTATTTCAGACACCTTTACATTTGATTCCTTGTCTGGATTTTCTGTCTTTTCCTCTTATGTAGCATTGGGCTCAGATTCACTTCGTTTTGTCTCTACAATCATCTGTTCTTCTTGACATTTGTCACTAGAGCTTTTAATTTCTTTATCCCTTCTGGAATCAAGGTTTATCGGAGGGTTAGCAAAAGTTCCAGGTGCATCAATTACATCACTCATAACAGGCACATTATCTACAGTGTCAGTATTCACATTCTCAAAACCATTGGTAGGGGTACCAAAATCATTAGTGGGTAACATACCAAACTTCTTTGCAATAGTCATTACCTTTTTAGTGATTTCATCCTTGAGTTTTTCCTTAGCATCAGGTTCTCCTAACATAAGATTACCTAAAAATTTCTTTGTCCTCAATTCAGACTTACAGGCTTCTATAAGACTAGCTTTCTCTTTCTTTGATAGGGCGGAACCAACAAAATTAAAACCTAATCCTTAATAACATGTTATTCCTCTCTTGCAATTTGCCTAGTTTTAATGAACTCTTCCCATAATATTTCTAGAATATATTTTCTAAATTGTTTTGCAACAGTATTAATTCAACACAATACAATAGAAAAGCTTTTACGATACTACTTTTATCTTCGTCATTGGCCTCAATGTAGAGATCACCTACCTCTTTTGGATTTTCTCCTTGTGCAAGTGATTCAAATAGGCTCCCCACATTAAGAGGTCTCTTGAATTTTTTGGCCTTTGACTTCTAGATGTGTATCTAGTATTTCTCTGGTTCTTCTTCTTCCTTGAACTCAATTTCTATTCTTTTCCTCTTTTCTTATTTCCCTTGGGGAATCGGATGAGGGAAGTTCCTTCGGAGTCTTTTCTTTTGCAAAGGCTCTAGATGAGCCAGCAAGTATCGAGATCTTCCTTGGCACGATGACTTCCATATTGCATTTATCGATTGTGAGCACAAATGTAATATCATCATTGTATTTCTCAACCAATAAATTTAGGCACTCTTTGCCTCCTCTACATATTGAGTTGGAAAAGGGAGAAATAAGAAGTGAATGCATCTTCCCTAGTCATCTCATTGATGAATCTCCTCAATCTATCTGCAATTTAATGACCTATCGGTTTGGTCGGTGACCAAAGGACTTTTCCAAGACCGAGAACCTTTTGCAGAAAATAAAATAGGATACATAGAGCTAGGGTTCCATACTTGAAGAGGTGCTTCTTCTTTTTGCACTGTGCAAGGCTTTCTAGGAATTGTTGCCTCAGGATTTTGTAGAGATCAAAATCCTTGGTAAGCTCAACTATCTCATAAGCCATGTTTAAGAATGTGGCAAAAATGGAATTATCTTTGTTGGTGAAGTAGATTTTATTCCCTATCATCATTGTCAGGTACTTTACTACCACATTCTTAACGGAAGAGATAGACAGAGAGCACCCATCAGGAGTTGCTCCTGTTAGATCTCGAGCATCCTTGTTCCTTGTTGATTCCAGTGTAGGAATATCCCTGGATTTTCTCAAACCAGTAATGACCCTCATTACTTCCTTGGTGATGAGATGGGTCTGATCTAACCATAGAAACTCGTCGTGAAATATACTCATTGCTGATTTAACCCATTTTTCATCATAGCAAAAATTTGGAAGATCATGTTAGGTGTTCAATCTCTTTTCAACAAGGGTTTTAAATTTAGGTTTTACTTGATCATTATTTACAATCATCTTTTTATGTCCATAGATCCATTATTTTTCCATGGTGACTAAATTCATCGAGCCTTGCATGAATATAAGACCAGATATCTTTAGCCAATACGATCCCAATCGGTATGTTTGAGAATGCGCCAGCCGGATCGACCTCCATCGCCTTATACAAAGTTCTCTCAAATTCAGGACGGGGTTCAATTACAATATCAACAACAACAGGAGTGACCATAGTCACAAATTCAACAAATTTCAACTCGAATTAATTTTCTAGGAAAACCCTAATCGCCTTGATCGCCTTCAATACTTATAATGTATGTTCGATTCACAGTGAGATGATATTTGTTGAATAATCCTCCTTTTAACCTTTCATTCATTGCCTCACATTAAATGCTTATGCATTTTCATCCACTACCTCAATTTTACAATGATATGTTTGACTTTCAAGATGAGTTATGATTTCAATATACTTAGTCGGACCTCCACACACTCTATTACACCATCACTATGGCCTCACTTTCTTTGGCAAGGGAAAAGGATATTTCTCTGATTACTCCCCCTAGGCCAAAGACACATTCTTTAGTTTCTAGATGAAGCACCTTCATCGGATCTAGGTGCATCCATAGACTCTTTCTTCCTCCAGATCTTCCTCATCTCTACTTTCACATCTTCTACATTGATCTTCTTTGTTGGTTTATTTGGAGCTTGAATCTCACTCCTTTTGCGTTGCCTTGCCATGTGTCTGGATTTGTTTCATTTGTAGCATATGATGTTTGTCGAAGCTTGTCTTGACTTGCACTAGTTAACTTTATGTCCAAAAATATTGCATGTATAACATCTACCTTTAAAATGATTGTGTCTATTTTGATTTATGACTGGATTTCTACATTGATTAGCTTTGTGACCATATTTGTTTCATGTATAACATATGTTGGAGAAGGAGTTAGAAATTTGATTCATGTCATTCCTACATTCTATTGCCTTATGACCTATTTTATTGCATTTATAACAAGAACCATTAAAGAAAGTATTCCTTTTACTTACTCGTTGCTCGACCGGTGACTTACCTTTATCTTTCTTGGTGGATTTGTTGGACTATATTGCTTTTGTCAGAGATGGATCCTCTTTGTGATTTGTGTTGGATTGTGAACATTTGTCGGATCTTAGTCTTGCATCCTTTTTCTTTTCCAAAGGCTTCTTCACATCCATCATCTTCTCAGACTTACCAGAATTGGGTTTGCTTTCTTGTTTCTTTTCTTTCTCTAGCTCTGCCTTCAGAGATATTACTTCTTGTTTTATCTTTTCACACTCTTTTGATTTGTATTTTGCCATTTTGTTCAAATACTCCTTGGTCTTCTCATTATCTTCACTTTTGACTTTTAGATTTGTGATAGTGCTATTTGCTTGCTTAAGCTCTTCACTAACTTATTTATGCCTTATTTTAAACTTTTGGATTTATTCTCCTATCTTCTCAATTCATTCATTTGCCAACTAGACATTTTCTTTCAGATATTTGTTTTCACTTTCTACTATCTCAAGATCCTGAAGAGAATTTCTAAGTTCTTCGCTTAAATCCATAAGTTCAACTTTTTGGATCTCCTTTGAGTGGTTAAACTCTTCCAAAGGACTTGGCTCTAATATCAATTGTTGAATATCCAGAATACTGAGAGGGGAGGGGTGAATTAGTATTCCCTTGAACCTATTAAAATTTATAACTAACCAATCACATAATATAAATTAATCTAGTAAAGGAAATTAACATAAAACACATAATACCAGATTTATGCGTGGAAAACCCAACATGGGAAAAACCATGGAGAGAGTGATCTCTCAAGTATAGTGTAATATATAACTGGTTACACAGTACAAGGGGTGGATCACTGCTAATGGGGCCTCACTATCTGAAGGGCTCACTACCCAAATACAAAAGGCTCACTGTCGGATGATAGGCTTACAATCAGAGTACAAAAATTGAACTGCTAGAGTTGCATCTGACATATGCATGAATTACAGTTTTGTTGGAGTACACAAACTAATTTTATATCCTTTGTATATACACCACATAACAACATTCACATCCATTTTTTGCATATACAAATATGTACACAATAGTTGTTTTTCAACTACCATATCTCTATCTTACAAAACTTATGGTATTTTATATTTGTACCAAATATTCTAATAAGTCGGCTCAACCAGAGAAAGGATGAGACCAAAATGCACACACACGATACAACAAAATAATTTCATAAGATGTTGGCTTCATTCTTGAATCCAAAATACCTCATGGAATACTTTTTTTCATATCCGGATAGGATCGGATCCAAAACCTACCGTGTAGAACATGTCTTCATCATATCCGGATGGGACCGAACCAAGATGCCTTTTGGTGAAGTAGATATCAGAACTCAAAATTGCATGAAGTGGGCACCAAACCAAGCATACATACATTGCATTATAAATGATCAAAAGGAATAGATCAATAATATATGCTAGAGCAAACTGCCAAACCAAAATATAAGTTGGAATCAGACCACATATATGTTGGACCAAACCGCATCAATGACATCAATGACAACATGACAACATTTAGTCATTACTAGTTGATGTGGGTGCCAAAAGTTTCAAATTGTATCAAAGGACATCGCTCTACTAGTTGATGTCAACACTAGAAGTTTCAAATTGTAACAAAGGACATCATCCTAGGCTACTTTTCATCATCATAATCTATTAAATGGTCTCCAAAAAAATGATAACACGCATTGATATGGGTGATCCCACAATAGTGGGTTACACTTTCACCTAAGAAGGAAAAACACAGGTAGGAAAAAAAATGGTGAAGCATGTTCAATCGAACAAGGGGTGTTCGATCAAACTATCCTTGGGTGTTTGATCATACACCCTTGTTCAATCGTACAGTTTATGTCAAGGGGGTTCGATCGAAGGGGGTATTTTATTAATATTTTAAGGAGTTCGATCGAACACCCTCGTCAATTGAATCCCCTTTAAACCAATTTTTTTAACAAATAGTATATTTATCCAAGGTGACAGTTATTTTGTCATTTTCAATTGTCTCTCTAGGCTCCACAAAGATTTAGATTGAACTCCCTTTCCAAATTTTGGCTAGTAGAGCTCCTCAACACTCGACACTGCCCACTATTCCAGCTTCATTATACCAGGTGCACCAAAACAAAAAATCTTTTTTAAAATTGCTCAAGTATGTTTTTCTTTTATTTATTTTTAATTTGTTGTTAGATTTATGAAAAATTATCAAGTACAATTTTTATTGTTGTATTTTTAGATAAAGAATCACATATTTAAATCACATTGAATGCTTTAAAAAAAACTTAGAAAAAAATTTGAAAAACCTTTGAAAAATTCTAGATAACCTTTTAAAAAATAAGACAACCTTAGAAAAAAAATTGTATTCTTTTATTTTTAGACAAAAAATTGCATATTCAAATCACATTGAATGCTTAAAAAAAACCTTAGAAAAATATTTGAAAACCTTAGAATTTTTGTAGAAAAACTTAGATAACCTTAAAAAAAATTAGAAAACCTTGGAAAAATCTTACAATTTTTTTAAAAAACCCTAGAAATTTTTTTGTATTACATTACAAATCCATAGAAAAATCTTTAAAAACCCTAGAATATTTTCATTAAAACCTTTCTCTCTCCCTCTCTCCCCTTTCAATTCTTTTTAGTAGATCTCCCTCTCTCACCTTTAAGTCTTTTTACCCTCTATCTCTCTCCCTCTCTCCACTTAATTATTTTTACTCTCTCTTTCTATCTCTCTCTCTCTCTCTCCCTTAAGTATTTTTATACTCTCTCTCAAGATTTCTCTCCCTCTTTGGACCTTAAGTCTTTTTACAAACTTTGTCAAGATATATATCTCCCTCTCCCCCCTTAAGTCAAGTTTTACACACACTTTCTCTAGATCTATCTCTCCCTCTCTCCCGTTAAGTATTCTCTCTCTCTCTCTCTCTCTCTCTCTCTCTCTCTCTCTCTCTCTCTCTCTCTCTCTCTCTCTCTCTCTCTCTCTCTCTCTCTCTCTCTCCCCTTAAGTCTTTTTACACACAAACTCTCTAGATCTCTCTCTCCCTCTCTCCCCTTAAGTAATACTTTACTCTCCCTCTCTCTTCCTATCTCCCCTTAATTATTTTTACTCTCTCTCTCTCTCTCCCCCCTCTTAAACTATCTTATATATAGTTTATGTTTGATTTCATGTGTAAATTTAATTTCCAATATTTAATATTTAGTTTGAGTTCACATACATGTACAAATTTAATGTTTAGTATTTAAATTTTTTGTTTAGTATTTAGATTTAAATGTAACTTAGTATTTAAATTGAATGTAACTTAGTATTTAAATTTAATGTAACAATGTTTAAAATTAATGTTTAGTATTTCATGCTTTTCATATGTGTGTTCATGTTCACTTACATAATTTATAGTTTTATGACACCTAGATAGATGGATGATCAAGCTCCAGATGCACCACCTGCACGTCAGGATGTATTTCTTGATTATGATATTATTTTATGTTATAGTGATCAAGAGATTTAGAAATTGAGAGATATAATAAATGACCCCCTTACTGATGGTGTGTATAAGAATACATGCCAGACCATTGTGTGGAGTGTAGAAGGCTTTAGAGAGCCCTTAGGACAACATACATCACACTCCCCCCAAATTATGGATGTCATATTTATGGAGTTGAGGGAAAAGTCCTTGGGTAATGTTTTCTCAGAGGATGTCCAGCTTGCGGTCCCCAAGAAAATTATTAAACGAGATCTGTTTCCTTATTATCAGGATAGAAACAAGGTTAGAGGATACCAAGTTACATGATGCATAGATGCATATGTGGATAAGAAAATATACCCTCATTTCTTAGTTGCACATGGTCATTACCCTAATAATAACTACATTCCATTATAATTTGCTCAGCAAGTTTACATTGAGGTCTGTTTGGGATAGAAGGTCAACTACCTTGACCTTCTAGGCTATTTTGGACATGGGCGAGGTAGAGTGGTTGATCAAGAGCCATATCATAGAGATAACCAATAGGTGCTAGGAGATAGGTAGTTGGCTGGTCATAGATTTCCTACGATATCCCCGTCCCTCACCCCCATAGCACATCGAGTGGTCATTGCTTCTTAGAGGGAAACAATTAAAAACATTGGAGATATTGTAGCTATAACATCTAAAATTTCTTCTAATAGATTGGGTAGACATATGATGAGTCGACCACGGCTAAGACCATTGACAAGCGCAACATCTAGTCATGTGATGGTCGATGATCACTATTATGTTATCGATATCCCCACACCACAGTTAATAGCAGCTATCTCAAGAGGTGATAAACAGATGCAAATGTCTCACTATTTGGCCGAGGACCTCCTACATGCATACTATTTTATTTCATCCCACCTTCATTTGCCATTAGGTGAGGTCAGATAAGAGGTGCTTAGAGACTCACAGGTTAAAGCATCGACTTATACACCAGGACATTCACATCATTCTCATCACTCTATGTAGCATGACCCACCTATATATCACTTTGTTGTTGTAGAGGAGGAGATACAAATTGATCAAGTTCATATCACACCAAAGATCCTGGATTCATTTGAGGAGTAGCTATAGGGATTGAGCTAAACTAGTTTTATGGATATGAACTACTACGATCAGACTCTTCATCAATGCCCTCTCATCTACATAGCCCCCTACACTCATTTGATACCCAGGTACATGTATAATAAATGATTTAAAAATATTTGTGCAACTATATTTAATTTATAATTTCTATAACTTTCAATTATTGAGCTAGTCCTAACATGTACACATGTAGCAGTTAACTCACGTTACTCCCAACTTGAGTTCAAAGTGTGTGCATAGGCAAGATTTATTTGATGCGACGCCTACTACTAGACAAATGAGTTTTGGGTTATGTATGTATGTGTGTACATTGTTTTTACAATTATTGATCTATTTTATAATATCAATTAATATTTAATGTGTTATACTATTTGTAGGGATTGTCTGGACATCCATCAAACCAGGACTCTCACTTAGAGGGTCACTTTGGTCGTAGCCGACATGATGACCAAGTTGCCACTTAGAGCGACCCATATACATGTTACCTTTATGTAAACTTCCTTAGAAATGTTGTTTACCTTTATACATACTTTTTCAGACATGTTTGTACTTGGGTTTTATATATACATGTATTTCTAGGGACTTGATTACATATTTGATGATACGTGCCTATATACATTTGATATAATTTATGTTTGATGAGACATCATGTACATTTTATGAGATTTAGCTATTGATGTTTATTTGATGGTGTTTATATATAGATCTGTTTATATAGAGAGATCATATATTAGAATTTTAATTGATATCATGTTTATATAGATTAGATGTTTACTTGATATCATGTTTATATAAATTAGATGTTTATACATGTATGTGTACATTAGACATGTTTATATATATGTTAGATGTAACTTATATATACATGTTTATAGATCATTAAATGTTTTTATATACATACATTTATAGATCATCATTTAAAGATATTTTGTTATATCAAGTAGATTAGATTAGATGTTTAAATATACAAATTAGATATTTATATCTCTTAGAGATCAGGTCCATGTTTATAGATTAGATGTAAATTTATATCTATGTTTATATAGATCTTAATTTAATCTATTTAGTGTTGTCTTGAGAACAATATACAATAAATTGTACATCACCTTAAGCCATTCAATTATATCCCCAAACTTGTCTAGCTCCATGTCCTAATTACATTCCCTTACTTGTCATTTTAATTGCATCCCCAAGTTGAGATACATGTTAAGATAAAATTTAATTGAAATAGATCACATAAGAAATTGCAATGAAAATTTCATAAAACTAAACAATATTATTGAACATAGGAAATATCATCCCCTTAAGCCACATCGTGAATTTGACTTGAAATATACCTCATTCAATTAAATTAATTGCAAACTCGAATTATTTTAAATATATCTTTTGAAATAATTATAAATATCATACATGCATAATTTACAAACTCAAATGATTATATAAATTATATATATCATATATGCATGCATTTAAATACTTTCAATTTATGGCAATTTAAGGGGTCTTATGTAGATTAATTTGGCTCAATTAATCAATTTAATGTCAATTTAAGTTAGATGGAAATGTCTTAATTGTACATCCCCACTTAGTCATTTACATTTAAATATGTCATGTTAAACACGTTAACCTATACAATATTAATTAAAATAGGTCACAAATAAGAAATATTATCCATTTAAGTCATATCATGGACTTGAATTGAAATATAGGTCTCATTATTTCAAAACAATTACAAACTCAAGTGATGATCAATATATCATATATAAATGTCCAAGGGGTTGAGCTTAACTGGTTAAAACACTGGGTTCTCATTGTGGAGACCCAAGTTCAATTCCCAATAGGGACATCTAAAGTGAAATTCTAAGTTGTGACTCTTGGCCTTCCAAAGGATGGGGAAGGTCTTGGGGTCAATCTAATCAAACATAATAATAATAATTCAAAGATATGTAATGGGGATGGGGCCCCCTATTGTTGCCTCACTGGTTCATAGTTCTAGTCAAAAGCTATTCAAGGCTTCAACCAATTACCTATCAAAAAAATATATATCATATATAAATATCATACATGCAAATTTTACATACATCCTAATTGTACATCCCCTTAAGACATTTTAAAATCTTTGAATCATTTTAAACATATTAAGATACTATAATTGGAATATATCACATAAGAAATTCCAATGTTCAAATTTCATATTTAACTAAACAATATAACATAAGAAATATAAGATCCCCTTTTAAGCCATATCACATGAAAAGCTTAAACACTACATAATTTATGAGTTCAAACACTAAATTCTAGATATAAATTCAATTTATAAGTTCAAAACACTAGTACTATGAGAACTAAATACTCATACCACATTGAGTGGTTCAACTCAGTCTTCCATAACATTTAACATTTTCTTGTGATCTTCCCTATCTAGTCTCCACTTCTGACATCCACGTGAATGTGGAACTGAATGAATAATTAGGCTGATAGAAATTACTAGGTGGCTATACTGATATACCTTGTTGTTAATTTGATAAATTCGGTAAAATTAATCCCATGTTGAACAATTTTGATTTGTTTGAAATATGTCCCTTGCACTACAACTGAGCCTGCATGGGAAACAACAAATTCCTGGGTAAGAATTTGTAAAATTATGTAAATTCAAAATATGCATAAATTCAATTAATTTACACATGAATCAATGAACCTCTGGGAAATGAAATTCCATCACTCATTTCAGATTTTATTAACTTTTTCCTCTCTTTTGTGCAATGCAATAAATAATAACTAACGCCTTCTATATTTCTAGCCTCTACTATTACTACAAAAATATCTCCTGCACAACAAATTTACATGAAAAATTCAAACTTTTAAATATAATGTACTTGTGAAAAATTTGCAAAATTTGAAGATATATAAAGTTATAGATTGCAGTGTTGTAGATTGTACACCCTTTCTAGGGTGGTACAATTTCACATTTAGGTTAGCACCCGCCTTAGTGTGTCTTACATCTTGCATTTCTCATTCCCCTTTAAGCATTTAATTAATTAATTTAATTAAATCTAAGGTCATGTCTCATCACTTTACACATTACAAAGTTGGGTCCTTTACCCTAAGCGTGCCCCTTTTTCATTTTATTCCTCCAATGAATCATTTAATCTTAAATCCTAATTATGTCTTTTTTTGACCATTTAGGCCCGATTTGGCATATCAAAACATCTCAAAATCAGTTGTAACTTTGGGATGTGCTCTAATATCATCATATCTAATGGCCCCAAAAAATTGGTAAAAAGTTGGTTGGATTGTGGCGGGAATGCACATGGTGCACGACTTTTTTCCCAAAATTTTGAGAGCACAATCCTATGATATAATAATGCTTAACCCCAAATTATCAGCAGGAAATTCAAATCCTAGGCTGGCCTAAACATGAAATTAAGATCTAGGGTTTCATACTTAAGAGATCTCTTTCTTCATTTGAAGAGGTCTTCTTCTAAGGATCTAAGAGCTGATTTTTGGAGTATTAGAGCCTTCTTTGCAGCAAAAGACCAAATCTTTGAAGTCTTCAACAACATTCATCATTCATCCATCAAACATTTATCAAGCATCATTTTATCAATTGGGGGCTTTTGAATTTGTAGAAGAACAATAGAAGATCACCGACTGACGATTGGCTTGTACCCCTCCCTTGGGGTTGGGTATGGTTTCATGTTACTTTCATGTCTTTGCATAAGCTTCATCTTGATTCATATTCATGCTTTAGATTACTTTGCATTACGGATTTAGATCATTTACTTTGTCAATTATAGGCAATTAGGGTTTACTCTTTAGGGTTGCTCTAGGTTATTTGCTTTCATTCCTAGGATCTTGCATATACACAAGGTTCTTGCACACACATTTTTAGTACATTATTGGCTATTCATGGAGGTAGAAATCACCAACACGGGGGTTTGACTAAGGCAAAACCCTATATAGCCACCCAAAACCTTCCCTTTTTAGTTACAAGTGCAGAAACAAGAATCTAGAAGCAGATACAGATCTTGAATAGGCATCAACACCACCCAGAAGTCTCAGAAGTGCAGAAATCTGTCAAGGATAGGGGTGTAGCGCCATGGTCCTGCCCAAGATAATGGTGTGGCACCATGATCCCACCCTCTGTCAACAGGACTTGGCAAAACAACACTTTGCAGGTCTCAGAATCCCTCCTATCAGTTGCAACTCCAGAATTGCAGAATCAGGACAGTGGCGTAGCACCCTGGTCCCGAACATTTCTACTTAGATTTTAGACACAGGTACACCTCTAATTTTGCCTTCTGATCTGTATTTTTTAGCAGTGTATCAGTTGTTCTTTGATCTGCGTTCTCAGTTTAGGATTTGCTTGCTTACTTGTTTTCTGGGTTAGATTGCATTTTGCATCATTCCTCTCTCTCATTTAAAGAAAATGAATAGAAAAACTAAGAGGTAATCCATGGCTCTCTCTTTCTCATAAGAAGTAGTCGATGTGTGTTACCTCCCTAGGCTCTTTCATATTCCATAAGTGTGTATGAGAGTAGGATTAGGGTTTCCATACTTAGTCTCACTTTTTCCCCTACACATCTTTGGTGAACCCGACGTGAATCCAATTTCATTTGCATTGCATTGCATTGTTAGATATAGATTTAGTTTACTTCATTTACTAAAAAAAAAAGAGAGAGAGAGAGAGAGAGAGAGAGAGAGAAAAGAAAACAAAAAGAGATAGGTTTCTTTCATTTTCCTTGCATTGTGTGTTTAAGTTTCATGCATTTTTCATTTCTAAATGTCAGATTTCTATTTACAAGATGTTCATGCTTTTGATGAGTTATGCAATTTTATTGATTATGATTTTATTAAGGATGAATTAGATGAAGCTATAGATGAGTTTTTGAACCCTAAGCATTCTAAACCCTCATTTTGTCAAAAGTTAATCAACCTTGTTACTATGCCATTTCCTGGTGATGAAAAAGATAAGTTGAATGATTCCTCTCATGGGTACATCCCTCTAAACTCCTCCACTAGATATAGCAACATAGTTGATTCCAATGATTCCCTCTATGATATTATGTCTCCTTTTGATTCCAAAGATAATCCTTTCAATCACTATGACCATGCTTTATGGATGATGCGCTTGATGACTTTATGTCTTTGCCTAAACTTCCAAACAAGAATAATGCATCTAAAAAGTTAATCAATATGATCAATGTGAATGAACATAGAAAACCACTTTTTGTTGTCCAATGTGCTTGTCCTTCTCCAACTTTAACTCTTGCTAATAAACCTCTTTTCACGGTTCAAGGTGGATATGTGTTGGCATTTGCATGAATATTGCATTAATAAATTGTTATGTTGTCATTGATGTCAATTAACTGGTAATGATATTGTTGTAATGTTGTTTTGTAACCGGTAGGAAGAGCTAGTGAAAGAAAATTGTAACCGATAGGTAAGTTTGTGGAGTGAACCAATATTGCTAAGTATTGGAGAGTTGAATTGGTAAACCCTACTTGTTGATTTGATAAACCCTAACTGATTAGTTCTGGTGAATTGGCTATATTAGTTTATGATCTGATGGTGAGTAGTAATGAATATGACACGTATGCATATTGTATGAAGAAAGTTTCAAAGTGTTTTTGGTGCGTTGAGGTAATGGTTCTTGTCTTGGGAATGAGAAAGTATATTGCATGTAATGCAAAGCATGTGATGAGTTACTAAGTTCTATGAAGCGGTGATCAAGGAGCGATCAAGGCTTTCTTGAATGATGTGTAGAGATTGTTATGTAATCCAATGGTGATACTTGAACCAACTTGTTTGTAATCTCTATGTGAATTAGGTTTTTGTTGTGTTACCGACCTAGTTGATTTGTTTATAAGGTCTATGAGTTGTTTATTTTTAGATTTGGCAAAGTTTTAGTTGAGTGTGTGGTTGCCGAACAAGATGGTGTATCTGCATTTTGAGTAAAGGCAAATAGGAGCTTGAAAAGGATCTAAACAAGCAAGTGTAGTACTATTCAAACATATCAGCAAACTCTTGTTGTTTTCTAACAATTACAGTAGATTGAAATCCCCTAACCGAGTAAGCCCTAACAAGCTTGGTGCTATTTAAATCCTCTAACCAGGTGATCCATTAGCTTGGATTTCAAATCCTCTATTGAGGTTACTCCTCATAGGGTATTGCTTCTAACAAGGCATTATAGTCAATCCCTTAACCGGGTGGTCCCTAACAGGATCTGTTCTTAACAGGACTTTTTGTAAAGCTTTAATATGCTTGGCTCCTAACAGGGCAAACTTCAGAAGACTTCAGATAGTTATCTTGTGAGTCTCATCTCACCATGGTTTTTCCCATTTGGGTTTCCACATCAAAAATATTGTGTCAAGTGTTGAATGTTTTTGTGGTTATGTTTCTATGGTTGATTTTCTTAACTACTTAATCCACTTTGATAAGTCATGACAACCAGCAGCAATATGAAATGAAGTTTTACTTATGTTTGTAAAAGTGTTTGGATGTTTGTGAGTTTCAAGTTGTTTACTGTTAATCTATTGTAATAGTCAACCAGTTTAACTTGATAGTTTTATCTTTACAGTGATATTGCATTGATAGTTCTAAGTTTACTTTGAGAGATTGATTTTAAGATTGGTGAAGTTTATCAATTTTTCTATCTACTGATTCACCCCCCCTCTCAGTAGCTGACCGGATCCTTGTTCTTTCATCATACCATTAATATGGTCGTGATTCCTTTATCACTCCAAACAAACCTATCATTACGGTTCAAGGAAGGAATCCCTCTAAGAGTCCTTAGTCCTTATAGCTATACTAGACAACTAAATAAGGAGAGTTATAATGCAATTGCCCATACCTATAACACAAGAAACAATAGGAATCCTAACCCTCCTCCGCTTGTTCTAACTCTACTTGATTGTCAACTCATTCTTCCTCAAGCACCTCGTATTTCACAAACCCTTGGTAAGGAATATGATCTTGTCGAATAACTTAAAGCTACTCCTGCCAAAATATTCCTTTGGGATTTGCTTCAAACTTCCTCAGCTCATCATGGAATGCTACAAGATGCTTTGAAAATATTGAATGTCCCACCCACAATGACATCCAATAATATGGCTTCCTTGATTCACTCTATTACATCACCTAAGTCTCAGATTTTGTTTACACAAGATGAGCTTCCTTCTAGTGAAATTCAACAATAATATGATCCCTTAATGATTGTGGTTATCATAAATGATAGTGCGATGAGGCGAACATTAGTGGACAATGGTTTTGGCCTTAATGTTTATAGGATTAACCTGTTGCATAAGATCAATGTTGATACATCTCTTATCAAGCCTGATTCTCTCAATGTCCATGGCTTCGATAATGTTGCTAAATCTTCACTAGGTATCATCACCTTTCATGTTAAGGTAGGTCTTCTTACTTTACCTACTCTTATCCATGTCATGTCTGGAGAGTTGACATACAACTTGTTTCTAGGGACCTTGTATTCATAGCATGCAAGTTGTTTCCTCTACATTTCAGAGGCAAATCAAATTCATTTAAAACAATACAACATACACCTTGTTAGAAGACACGAGATTTTAGAATTGTTTACAAACATCAAGTTCTAAATCCTCTTCAATCAATTTTTCCCCAACTATCTTAGACAATTCCTCTAGAGCTTCTACTCTGATTAGTGTGACTAGTTCATCAGACCCGTCTCCTATATCTGGATCGATCCCCAATACTTCCTCAAATGGACCTAAGGTTCTTGAGGAAAAATATTCTCAGCCTGACTCTACAATTGAGAAAAAATTCTCTCCTGAATAGATTCTTGCGGAAGATGATTGGGGATCTCTTGATTTCAATCCTACTTTCATAGGGGAATACCGAATTCCCCCTAGAGAACCTAAGGTCAAAAAGAAGAAAGAAGAAGAAGAACCTAAAAAGCAATCTACTTTGTCTGGGTCATTGAGTAATAACTTTGTGGTGGCTTCTCAGATTCCATCTCCCTTAGTTTTTGGTCTAGAGGATTTTGATCCTTCACTTTTTGAAAATCCTCCCTCTTCTTTGGAAATGACTAACCTTTGTGGTCCTAGTTTTTATATCTTGGCTAGGTGTGGATATAATGGAAATGATGTAGTGCTCAAGAATAGGGGATTAAAGTTCCCTTGGAAAACAATTTTCCTGATATGACATTTGGGCTTGGTTATGATCCTTTCAAGCGTACTAAAGCCTCTAAGAGACCATCTATTAGTGTTAATGTCATTTTTGCCTTTCTCTCTCGCTAAAATATCAAGAATATATTAACTTTGACCCTTCTTGTGTCTTTGCTTTGGATGTTTTTTCTACCGATGATTCCTTAGCTGAATTCTTGGGAGCTTATGCCAACCTTCCTCATTATCACCATAATCATAGTTTTCTCTATTGTTTAAATACGGAAGATTACTTTGGGAAAGAAAGAAATAACGATGAGATAGTTAAATAATTTCCTCAATTGAGAGATACTCCTCAACAAAGTAATCTCCTAATAAATGACACCATTGATATTAAGATGGATCCTTGTGTTGAAGATAAGATCATCAAGATAGGGAAATGTCTTGATGAAGAAGAGCAAAAAAAATATGTTGACTTGTTACATGAATTTCCTGAGATCTTTGCTTGGATATATTCTGACATACCTGGAGTAGATCCTAAGATTGTCACTCATAACATTGTCCTAATTCATGATGCTAAACTTGTGAAGCAAAAGATTCAAAAGATTCACCCTAAAGTGGTGTTACTTGTTAAAGCTGAGATTGAAAAACTATTGGATGTTGGATTCATTCATCCTATTGATTATTCCCCATGGATTTCAAACATTGTAGCGGTGGCTAAAGTTGAAAAAAAGATTAGGATGTGTACTGATTTTCGTGATTTGAACAAGGCCTCTTTACAAGATGATTTTCTCCTCCCGAATATTGATATGATAGTGGATTTTGTAGCAAGGCATGCTTTACTATCCTTTATGGATGGTTTCTCAGGCTATAATCAAATTTTCATCTACCCCCAAGATCAATATAAACTACTTTCACCACTCCTTGGGGTACGTTTTGTTGGATTGTGATGCCTTTTGGATTGAAAAATGCAAGCGCAACCTATCAGCATGCTATGACTCTCATCTTCAATGACTATATGCATAAGACCTTAGAAGATTGCTTTGATGACATCTTAGCCAAATAGGTTCTTCATACAGATCATATTAATATCCTTTGTTAAATCTTTGAGAGAATTCGTAGGTGCAACATGCATTTGAATCCCTGAAATTTTGTTTTTGGTGTGGATAGTGGAAAACTATTAGGATTCATAGTTTCACATTGTGGCGTTGAGGTGGATACAAAGAAGATAGATGCTATTGTTAATATGCCACCTCCTAAGAATGTTTCTCAACTAAAAAGTTTGCAAGGAATGATCCAATCTATTTGTAGGTTTGTCTCTCAACTTGCGGATCATACCTTTCCCTTCACACAATTGCCTAAGAAGAATATCACTTTCCAATGGAATGAGGATTATCATCAATCATTTGAAGACTTAAAGATTTATTTGGCCAATCCTCCCATTCTTCAACAAGTTAATCCTACTAAGCTTTTCCTTCTATACACTGTTGCTTCCCCTCAAGCTCTTGTAGCCTTATTGGCACAATGTGATAAGGATGGTAGAGAATTCCTGGTTTATTACATAACTTGCACTATACTTGATTACGAAATCCAATATTCTGTGATAGAAAGACAGTGCCTTCCTTTAGTCTTAAAACTCAAAAGTTGAGGCATTATCTCTTGAATGTTGAGATTCATGTGAACATTAAATTTGATCCTCTTAAGCATATTTTCTCCAAAATTGGTCATTTTGTACGCTTAGCTAAGTGGGTTATGATGTTGACCAAGTTTGACCTTAAGTTTGTCTCACAAAAGGCAATAAAGGATCAAGCATTGATTGATCATTTAGCTTATGCTCCAGAGTCTTTTCTCGATGAATGCATTCTTTCCATTGAGGTTGACGAGACTTGGGAACTATACTTTGACGGCTCTAAGTGTCGTACAGGATCGGGGGCAGGGGTGGTCTTAATCTCTCCTAAAAAGAATCCTATTCCTTTATCATATCATTTCAATTTCCTATGTACCAACAACATTGTTGAATATGAAGCTCTTATAGCTAGAATTAAAGCAGTCTTGGCATTGAGTGTGAACAATCTACATATTTATGGAGATTCTCAGCTAATCATAAGACAAGTGATAGAAGTTATCAAGCTAAGCAAGATAAACTATCACAATATAAAGATCTAGCTTTATCCTTGTTATAAAAATTTGATTCTTATACCATGGAATCCGTTCCTCGAAAAGATAATCGACATGTTGATGTGATGGCATGTGTTGCCTCTCTTGTGTCTCTAGAGTACCCATTGGTAGATCTTCATTTCACTATTCACAACCTTACTCCCTGACTATTGCTGATAATCCTAGTGATGTGGCATATTGTTGCATTATAGATTCTGACGAATGGTACTTGAATGTCATAAGATATTTGAGTGATGGTACCTTTCCCGACTCTACGAATAAGAATACTATGGCTAGGGTTCACAAATTGGATGCTAGATACATTATCCTGTCTAATGTTCTCTATAAGACGGGTTATAATGGTCTTCTTCTTTGATTCTTAAACAAGGATGAGGTCCCTATCGCTCTCAAAGAAGCACATTTAGGTGCTTGTGGGGGGCATTTTGGGCGTAGGTCTTTGGTTCAGAGATTGCTCTAAATGGGATATTATAGGCAAACCATGGAGAAATATTATTTTGCATTTGTTAAATGATGTCATCAGTGTCAACAACATAGAAATTTGATCCATGCCCCTGCCTAAGAGCTTCGATCACAAGTAGCATCTAATCCCTTTTCTACATGGGGTTTGGATCTCATTGGTAAAATATCTCCTCCTTCATCTCAAGGGCATACTTTCATCATAACTACCACTTATTACTTTACGAAGTGGGTGGAAGTCGTTCCTCTTCGATCTACTACCACTGAAGTAATTTGTCAATTAATTTTGGAAAACATAATTTCTCGATTTGGGATACCTTCCGCCTTAGTTTCAGATAATGGAACATCATTCAAAAATAAGGATGTGAAGAAGTTTCTCGAGAAATATCATATTAAACATAAATTTTCTACACCTTATTATCCTCAATCAAATGGTCAAGTTGAATCTTCTAATAGGATAATTGAACAAATTCTTTGAAAGACTGTAAACAAGCATGCTAAGGATTGTCATACTCAATTAACCTATGCTTTGTGGGCTTATCGCACGAGTGTACGTGTTGCTACGGGTTGTACGCTTTATAATCTTGTTTATGGCATTGACGCCATTATGCCTTTAGAGTTAGAAATTCCTTCTTTGAGAATTTATCTTAGGGGCATAGTGGATGATGATTCCTATACAGAGAAAAGACTTCAACAGCTTGAGATGCTCGATGAATGATGTATAAATGCCCTTGAGCATATTCAAGTGTATCATAAAACTTTGCAATGAAGCTACAATGATAAGGTTATTCAACGTTCCTTCTCGGTAGGGGATTTAGTCCTTTATGAGAATCAACGCAATGTAAATGCCTTACATGAGGAGAAAGGTATGCCTCTCAAGGAACCCGTAAATGTTGTGCACCTTTGTAGATACTATGCCTAGTTCTATTTTTCTCTCTCTTTCTTTCTAGTTTTCTTTTTGTTCTCTCTCTCTATATATTTTTCTTCAAAATTGGGTAATATGTTAGCATATATTCATTAAAGTACGTAAGATTAAATGATGTTATATTGTTTGGTCTACATTACTTCATTCTTGACAAGAATGTTTCATTACTATATTGTTTGTCTTGGATTCTTTTTATGTAAATTGTAATGGATTTACATTTCATATGTGCTAGCATGTTATACAATTTCTTATGTGTTAAGTAGAATTATATCATGTTGTGTTTAATTAGAGTTAATTAAATCACACTAGTCATGTAGTTCTCACACTTAATACATTCTTATTTTACATCATCAAAGTAGCATTTGATTAAATACTTAGTTATTTAATTAAACCATACATGTATCAATTTAATTATGAAGTATTGATAAATCAATCACATGGAAATCAAATCAGATATACATGCTCCTTACTCAATATGTTACTTCTAATGTAAGCAATGCATACATTGTTTAAGCATTAAAAATAACATAAACATGAGTGTCATCATATATACATCAAAATCATCTCCTATCCCTAGGACTAGTAGCAGGAGGATGGTGGATAGATGCCCCCTCCTGATCTGGCCGTGGGGGTGGCCCCATGGGGGTGTATCATGATACAGACCATGAGTGACTCCACGAGGAGCTCCTACAATCTCTCTCCATCATGATCCCTTGGTATGTGGTTGCCTCTGTCTATGACGCCGCTAGGTCATGCTCTATTTGTCGTAGTCTGTCTTGTAGGACCTCCACCTCTATCCGATTAGGGGAGAAAAATTCCTTGTGTCATCCTGCATTCATCTGGGATCTATGTGCTATCTGTGAGGAACTCGGAATGTGTGCAGTCACAATAAGGTCTATCACTGTATTCTGAATTAGAGAACGCCACTCCTAGACAATAGCTTCAAGATAGAGAGAAATTTTTCATCTGTAACATTCTATATCATCAAATATAAAGTAGATAGGATGCAAATGTTAATCAATAACAAGGCACATTACTTGGATCTCCCTCTCGCCAATGAGGGTCGTGGACAACGGCTGCCTGAGACTGGGACCCGCTAGGATCTCCCCGCTCGTACTGTCTCTGTATAGTTGGTGTCGACTGATGGGGATCAAGATTAGGACCCCTTATGGGATCCCTCTCTGCCCACTATGGGAGACTCAGGGGATTTAGGGCTCTAGTATCCTCTCTAGAGTGATGAACTATAACTGAATCCTCCTCGTCCTCCTCGTCCTCATCATCCTCCTCCTCGTCCTTGTCCTCATCCTCCTCATCATCTCCATCCTGAACTCTCTCTCTGGTATCAGGATCAACTCCATCTCCACTTGCCTCCTACTCCTCTGTGTCGTCACCCTAATTATCTGAATCCTCCTCGGATGCATTGGATCCCTCTCTGTCGCCTGACTATCTCCATAGTCTAGGGTTCCTATTGGCATATGATGAACCGGTATGATAATATGATAATAATATATGTTGTCATCGATGTCAATAAGTATAGGTCAACCGGTATGAAGATTGGAAGAAGTTGTTATTAATGATCAAGTTGGAGAACCAGTATGAAGAGATGTAGTGAACCGGTGTCAGGGGTTTACTAAGTGTCACTATTGGTTGGTAGTCTCAGCTCTAGGGTTTCTGGTATGGCAATCTAGCTTGTGCAATGCAACCGATGATATTTTGTGATGAGTTAGCTAACAAATAAGGATGAGATTGAGATGCCATGTCAGTTTGTGCACGTGAAGGATTTCCTTGAGGATCTTGCATGTGAAGATCGACTATATTAAATGTAGAACATTCTTCTTAGTGGTATGAGAAGAAAGTGTGATGGGTTACTGATTTCTATGTGCGGTGAAGAATGGATGATACAAAATGAATTGTGATCTATTTGAGATTGTTTCATTCTATGAAATGTGTTTGGACGGTCAGAATTGGACCGCTTGTAATTGTAAACCTAAATACTTAGGGTTTAGGGTTTATGTTACCGACCTAATTCTTGTCTATAAGGTCGATGATGTTTGTTATTGTAAGTTGTTGGCAAAAGTTGTGTATATCCAAGTGATGAGATACTTGCCCGACCAGTGAGTGGAAAAAAACAAAGTGTGATTATAGAGTAGAGTGAGTGAAAACTAGAGAGTGTGATTGCAGAGTAGAGGAACTGAAAAGGATTTGCCTTAGCATATAGTGTTGTTATTAGATAAGAGTTTTACCTATTGTCTTCTAACCATTTCAACAGAAGGAAAATCCCTTTGTCGGGTAGCTTTAACAGGCTTATTGTAAATCCTCTAACCAGGTGACTCAAGTTCATTGAGTTCTTTAAATCCTCTAGCAAAGTAATCTTTAACAGGGTTTCAACCTTTTACAGGGTATATAGCCATCCCTTAACCAGGTGATCTTTAACAAGATCGGTTCCTATCAAAACCTTATTGTAAAGTCTTTAACCAGACTAGGCTCCTAACAGAGCGAGCTTCAAAAGAGTTCAAAACAAGCTTGTGGGTATTCATCCCCGCCATATTTTTTCCGATTTGGGTTTCCACGTGAAAAATTTGTGTGTCATGAGCTGTACATTTTTCATGTGATGATTAAGCATTATTTGTTGAAGTGATTATGCATGTAGAGCTAATGGTTATGGTATTACTGATACACCACATGCATATGTTTATGGGTGAAGTAGTTATCAAGTATTGAATGTATTTGAAGTGTTCATTTTTATAGGTTTATGTTGTCTGAAGTCTTACTGTGTTTAACCGGTATTGCCATGGTTAAGTTTAGTAATGAAGACAACCGGTTAGCATTGTTTTAACTTGATAAGTTGAAGAGAAGTTTTTGTATGTATTGATTCACCCCCCCCGCCCTCTCAGTACCAGTTAGGCTATTTGTTGTTCATCATTATTCATCAATTGGTATCAAAGCAACTCTAGGTCCTCAGTGATATAAGCTTAGCCACTTGAGGTAAAAGATCCTGCCTTAATGATGAAGAGGGAAGGTCTTAAGTTCAGTAGAGATAACTTCAAAATATGGAAGGAAAAAATGAAGATCTATATCAAGAGTTTGGGTTCTCAACACTGGAGCTATGTTGAGAATGTCTATGTAATCCCCACTGGCACTTTAACCGATGATCAGAAAAGAGAGATTCAAGAAAATGGGAAAGTTATGGAAGCCCTTATTAGAAGTTTGTCCGATATTGAGTTCATTGATGTACAAGATAAGGACACTCCTAAGGATGTATGGGACACATTGGAAACAATTTATGGCAGTGATGAGCATGTCAAGCAAGCAAAGAAAGAGAGCCTTAGAGGAAAATTTGAAGACATGAGGATGGTTGAAGGTGAAACCATTAAACAATATGGCATAAGGATCAAGACTGTTGTTGGAGATATCAAGAGCATTGGTGGAATGATTGATGATGCCACCATTGTTAGTAAATTTTTGAGATTATTATTACCGGTCTATGTAATCAAAGTTGTTGCTATTCAAGAACTAAGGTCTATTGACAAAACCAAGGTATCCTTAGACTCTATCATTGCAAAATTTAAGTGCAAATGAGTTGAATAGCTATGATGCCAGTGTTCAAAAGACTAGGTCAGCTTTTAGAGCATCTGTTGCACCAACCAGAAAAGGAAAAGAAGTAAGTACCAGTTATGAATCCATGCAAAGTAGATGTATGGATGATGAAGAGATTTTGATGGAGTTTGAAGCTCTACTTGCCAAGAGACTTCCAAAAGGCACTGGAAAATACAGAGGTAAGTTTCCTTTTTAAAAAAAATCCTGCAATAAGATAGGACATATAGTTGTTAACTATCCTAACAATGACAATAAGGATAAACCAGAGAGGTTTAGAAAGTATAAAGGGGGAAATAGAAGAAATTGTCTTGTTGTAGTGGATGAAGGTGTTACTGATGAAGAATCTGAGGATGAAGAGAATGAGGACATAGTGTTTGTAGCTGTAAAGGAAGAAGTGTCTGACAAGAAAGCACTTGTCTCTTGCTTTGAAAACTCTAATGAGTGGATTATTGATAGTGTATGTTCTCACCACAATGACAGGTGATCGGAGAAATTTTTTCTCTAGAAGAATATGATGGAGGTGTTGTCAGATTTGGCAATGATGCACCTTGCTTGGTAAAAGGAAAAGGATCCATCTCATTGAATGGAAAGTGCAGTGTGGATGATGTCTACTAGGTAGAAGGTCTTAAGAATAGCCTGTTGAGTGTTGCTTAGCTAAATGATAAAGGACTCATTCTGGAGTTCAAAGGTGGAGTCTATAGTATAATTGGAAAGAGTGGTGAACTTATTGCCACCAGTAAGAAGACCAGAGGTAAATTATTTTAGTTGAATGCCAAGATAAGTCGGTGTTCGATGGTGAAGTTTGATGATAGTTGGATATGGTATAGGAGACTTTGTAATATGAATTTTGATAATATTGTAAATGCTAGTAAGATCAAGGCAGTAAGAGGATTGCCTTTGCTGAACAAACCGGAGAATTATTTGTGGAGAGAATGTCAACTTGGGAAGATGTCTTCCTCAAGTTTCAAAGGTAAGTCTTTTTCAGCAGAAAACTTACTTGATCTTGTGCATACTGATTTGTGTGGTCCTATGAAAAATAGAAGTATTCAGGGAGATGGGTATTTCATGATTCTTACTGATGACTACTCAAGATTGATGTGGGTCACATTCTTGAAAGACAAGTATGAGGCGTTTGGAAAGTTCAAAGCCTTTAGAGCATTAGTAGAGAAGGAAAGTGGTCAAAAGATAAAATGCCTAAGAACTGATCAAGGAGGTGAATTCACTTCTGATGAATTCAACAAGTATTGTGAAGATAACGGTATCAAGAGGCAGTTGTCTGCCCCAAGGACACCACAATAGAACGACATAATAGAAAGGAATAACAGGACTATAGTTGAAGCGGTCAGAACAATGTTGATCCAAGGAAAGGTTGCTCACACTTTTTGGAGAGAAGCGGTGAGAACTGCAATCTATACTATGAACCGGGTACTCATCAAGAAAGGTAAAAACAAAACTCCTTATGAGTATTGGATCGGGAAGACTCCCACTGTGAGTTATTTTAAAGTATTTGGCAGTAAGTGTTACATCAAGAGAGGTGAGCATCTGAGTAGGTTTGATACTAAATGTGATGAAGGAATATTTATGGGATATTCCACTAAGAGTAAAGCTCTCAAGTGCTACAACAATAGAACACAGAAAATTATTGAGAGTATCAATGTCAGGGTTGATGAATCCCCTGAGGAACCTGAAGAAACCTACACTGAGAAAGTGGAAGATGAACCGAGTATAGCCTTTTGGGAACTGGTTAAGAAAGAAACAAGTAAAGATCTTAGTGTTCTTGTACCGGTAGAAGGTGCAGTAGGTGAAGAAGAAGAAGTAAGTGAAGAAGAAGAAGAAGAGAAGCAAGCAGAACAAGCTAGAGTCATTCCTAGATATGTGAAACTACATCATGATCTGAAGCAGATCATAGGAGATAAAGATGCAAGGATACTCACAAGAAGAAAGGTGAAAGAAAACTCTTGCATGATTTTTGAATTGGAGCCCAAGACTTCCAGAGAAGAACTTACAGATGAAGACTAGATTAAGGCAATGGAAGAGGAGCTAGACCAAATAGAAAAGAATGCAACATGGTCCTTGGTACCCAGACCAGAACACAAGAATGTCATAGGTACCAAATGGGTCTTCAGGAATAAGCTAAATGAAGAAGGCAAAGTTGTGAGGAACAAGGCAAGACTTGTATGCAAGGGATATGCTCAGGAAGAGGGAGAATACTATGGAGAAACCTTTGCCCCTATGGCTAGACTAGAAGGTGTACGAATGCTACTTGCATTTGCAACATTCAAAGGATTTAAGGTATACCAGATGGATGTAAAGTCTACGTTCTTGAAGGGAATCCTAGAAGAGGAAATGTATATTGAGCAATCAGATGGGTTTGCCTTATCAGAAGATAGTAACGTGGTGTGTAGATTACACAAGGCTCTGTATGGATGGAAACAAGCACCAAGGGCATGGTATGAATGGTTACACTCTCATCTTGTAAAGAAAGGATTTCAGAGAACAAGTGAGGATAGTAAAATATATATGAAATCTGAAGGTGATTAGATTCTGATTTGTGAAGTATTTGTAGATGACATAGTATTTGGAGGAGATGATGAAATGATCCATGCTTTTGTAGATGAAATGAAGAAAGAGTTTGAGATGTCTCTGATTGGAGAGATAAAGTTCTTCATTGGTTTACTGATTCAGCAAATAAAAGAGGGTATCTTTATTACCCAGTCCAAGTATGTCAAAGAGGTATTGAAGACCTTTGGCATGGAGGAGAGAAAACCAGTTGGTACATTGATGGTGACCGGCTGTAAAGTGACTAAGGAAGATGATTCAGTGTTGGTGAATGAGAAGGAGTATCGGTCAATGATCGGTAAGCTACACTATGTGGGGCACAACATACCAGATATTGCTCATGCAGTGGGCATAGTAGCTCATTTTCAAAAAAGTCCAAGAGAATCCCACTTGGTAGCAGTCAAGAGGATTCTTAGATACCTGAAAGGGACTGTTGACTATGGATTGTGGTATCCATACAATGGTGATTTTAATCTCAAGGTATTTATCGATGCAGATATGGAAGGTAATGTGGACAACCGAAAGAGCACAACCGGTGGAGCGTTCTTTCTTGGTGGAAGACTAGTCTCCTGGACAAGTAAAAAGCAAAGTTCTACTTCTTAGTCTACAGTTGAAGCAGAGTATGTGGCAGCATTTATGAACTACACTCAGGCAATTTGGATGAAACATGTATTGGATGGTTTCAAAGTACATATATCTGAACTAGTGAGTATATTTTGTGACAATACTAGTGCAATCAATATTTCCAAGAATCTGGTATTGCATGCTAGAACTAAGCACATTGAGCTCAAGTATCATTTCTTGAGAGAGAAGGTTCAAAATAGAGAGGTCGTATTACAACATGTTTCCAGTAAGGAGCAACTAGCAGACATATTCACTGAGCCCTTACTGAAGATTACATTTACCTATTTGAGAGGTGAATTAGGGGTTTTGCCCCTTCATGAAGTAAACTAAAGATGTGTGCTCCACATCAGTCAGGTATTACAGTGATAAATATTTTAGGATTGATGTGTTGAAGGATGTTACTCCATAGGGGAAGCAACATGGTGGAGTATGGAAGCTTGTGCCTCCACTTTGGCATTATTGTCAAGGGGGGAGAAGATATATGATAGGGGAGAAGATATCTGATGAAGATATTTTAGATGCACTGGTCTATGATGTTTTTAGTTGCAATGCTACACTAAGTATTTCCATCAATGCCAAAAGGAGAGATTGTTTGCATATGATGAACCGGTATGATAATATGATAATAATACATGTTGTCATTGATGTAAATAAGTATAGGTCAACCAGTATGAATATTGGAAGAAGTTAATAATAAACAAGTCGGAGAACCGGTATCAAGGGATGTAGTGAACCGGTGTTAGGGTTTCACTAAGTGTGACTACCAATTGGTAGTCTCAGCTCTAGGGTTTCCGATTTGGCAATCTATCTTGTGCAATGCAACCGATGATATTATGTGATGAGTTAGCTAACAAATAAGGATGAGATCGAGATGCCACGTCAGTTTTGTGCACGTGAAGGATTTCCTTAAGGATCTTGCATGTGAAGATCGACTGCATTAAATGTCTACCTCGGGAATGAACATTCTTCTTAGCAGTATGAGAAGAAAGCATGATAGGTTACTGATTTCTATGTGCAGTGAAGAATGGATGATGCAGAATGACTTGTGATCTATTTGAGATTGTTTCATTCTATGAAATGTGTTTGGACAGTCAGGATTGGACCGCTTGTAATTGTAAACCTAAATACTTAGGGTTTAGGGTTTATGTTACCGATCTAATTCTTGTCTATAAGGTCGATGATGTTTGTTATTGTAAGTTGTTGGAAAAGTTGTGTGTGTATCCAAGTGATGAGATACTTGCCAGACCAGTGAGTGGAAAACTGCAAAGTGTGACTGCAGAGTAGAGTGAGTGAAAACTATAGAGTGTGATTGCAGAGTAGAGGAACTGAAAAGGATTTGCCTTAGCATATAGTGTTGTTATCATATCAGAGTTTTACTTGTTGTCTTCTAACCATTTCAATAGAAATAAAATCCCTTTGTCAGATAGCTTTAACAGGCTTATTGTAAATCCTCTAACTAGGTGCCTCAAGTTCATTGAGTTCTTTAAATCCTCTAGCAAGGTAACCTTTAACAGGATTTCAACCTTTAACAAGGTATATAGCCATCCCTTAACCGGGTGATCTTTAACAGGATCGGTTCCTAGCATAACCTTATTGTAAAGTCTTTAACCGGACTAGGCTCCTAACAAAGCGAGCTTCAAAAGAGTTCAAAACAAGCTTGTGGGTATTCATCCCCACCGTGGTCTTTTCCATTTGGGTTTCCATGTGAAAAATATGTGTGTCATGAGCTATGAATTTTTCATGTGATGATTAAGAATTCTTTGTTTAAGTGATTATGCATGCAGAGCTAATGGTTATGGTATTGTTGATACACCACATGCATATGTTTATGGGTGAAGTAGTTATCAAGTATTGAATGTATTTGAAGTGTTTAGTTTTACAGGTTTATGTTGTCTGAAGTCTTACTGTGTTTAACTGGTATTGCCATGGTTAAGTTCATTAATGAAGACAACCGATTAACATTGTTTTAACTTGATAAGTTGAAGAGAAGTTTTTGGATGTACTGATTCACCCCCCTCTCAATACTAGTTAGGGTATTTGTTGTTCATTAGTTCCCTCTAGGGAAGCCTGCTGGGAAAATAGCTCCAGGGTATGTTCTCCTCCACCATCTGATGTATTTTCGGTGTGCACCTGAATCATCTCTATAATATGTCGCTATGTCCTGATCTGACCCATCTGAATTTGTGATGTCAATCTCATCACTCATAGGCCTAGGAATGTCTCCTAGCCTTGACATCACTCGTGAGTGTCGGATGTATACAGACATGTCAGTAGGAACACACTACTCGAACCCAAATTGCTGGCAAACTTGGTCGAAGTAGAAGGGAATGACTATGTGGTTATACCATCCCTTTATTAGAGGTTCCTCTGCATGTTGAACATCTATCCGCATAAACCTGCCCACATGGACATCCTGAGGTAGGGTCTCCATATGATCCCGCCTGTTGTCAATCTATCCATGCTCATCCTCTAATACAAGAGATCATTGAATCACCACTCATGGGTAAGAGGATAAGCATATACCCTAGGCTGCTCTGGGACTAGCTCTATGGGGGCTCCACCAAGCCTAGTGCAGGTAATATGCTCAAACATCCACACCTGTAGTAGTGTGCATGTCATCAGGTTGCATCCTTGTTAGAACACATAGTCCCCAAAGTCATGATAGAGATGCGAAAGCATGCTCCGATCCCAAGAGTATACTCTTTTGTGTCTCTCCATGGCTCATATGGCATAGATGAGTCCTTTGTGCATATGTGTGTCACACCCATTGGGTCACACAGCTAATGTAAGGGTTGCAATCATGAGTCGCCTCACCAATGGAACCTCGCATGTAGGGTGTAGGAGCCAGCTGACCAGAATGTGACCCCTCATCTCACTATGTATCACTCTCCCCATAGCATATACCTACTCTCTCCTGTAATCCTCCTTTGTGCGATCGGATCGATATCTAACAGTCTCTCCTCTAATGGGTAGGTGCAGAATGTGGTATACATCCTCAAGGGTAACTGTCATCTCCCCCACAGGTAGTGAGAATGTCAAGGTATCTGCATCCCACCTCTCCATCAACACCATCTATATCGCGGAATGAAATCGAATGGTCGACATGGTCATCACATCTCACAAACCCACTGCATGTAGCAAATCCCTCTCTCCTGTTGTCAGCCTTGGGATCTACTCCCAAAGGCTCCGAAATGTGAGACCAGCCTTATGCTTGTGGATGTACGGTAGTGTTTGCAAAACACAAAGAAATCTATCATCAGTAATCAATCAATCATCTATCATCATCTAATCAATGCAATCATTCTAGCATTTCTAGCATTCATCACCTGATCTTGTGTCATCATTGGTTGCCCCGAACATGGACCAGGGCACCCTACTGAGACTATGGTGCCCCTCGGGAGCATGGTGCCCTAGGAGGACCTAGGCACCATAGGCCCCTGAGTGTCCAAAGGGTGGGCATCAACATGGACTGCACATTGACATCATCACTTCTGAAAACTATGAAAACATGACAAAGTCAAATGTAGTCAATGGAAAGTCAACTCACCTCGTCGAGCAATCGGTCGACGAGTACGAACTGGCATAGGATATCCATCCGCATAGGTTGCTCAGGTCGGCATCGAGGCATGATGGCTTGTATGTGGGCTCCTTTATAGTGAATAGTGCCAAAAAGTTAGGAAGTGATAAATGAAGGTGTCACTTTCATATTTATGTGTTATGCACTTTTTGACTATCTTTTTAAGTTATAACCCTAATTTCTGCACTTTTTCTTCAATCTATCATATCTTGAGCTAGGATTCTTTGATTCTTGCATCATCGCTGGAAATTGAATCATGAGTTTTTCCTCTCACTCCCTGTTAGTTCCATAATGTGCTTAGATAAGTAATCAAGCCTTGTTGTGAAACCGCTTCATCAAAATCTTTATCACAATTTGTTGCAGAAAACGTGATACCCTATTTCACCTCACAAATAAGCAAGTCGAAACAGGGGGGCATATAGCTACCCACGAATTTAATTACCTTCCTTAGTAAGCATTAGGTGATTTTGTGATCTAACATGTGGTTTTGTAGGGTGTGGTTCCTAATTGTGTACTACAGATACCGTTGGGGGCTTCGTTCGACAACTTATGGATATATCCTTTTTCAAATGATATTTACTTTTTTGTACTTTAGCTTGCATATTCACTTAGTGTCATATGGCTGCTAAAGTGGGGGCTAAATGTAGTGTCCTAAATTGTACACCCTTGCTAGGGTGGTATGATTTCAAACTTAGGTTAGCACCTGCCTTAGTGTGTCTTGCATCTTGCATTTCTCATTCCCCTTTAAGAATTTAATTAATTAATTAAATTAAATCTAAGGTCATGTCTCATCACTTTACACATTACAAAGTTGGGCCCTTTACCCTAAGCGTGCCCCTTTTCATTTTATTCCTCCAATGAATCATTTAATCATAAACCCTAATTATTTCTTATTTTGACCGTTTAAGCCCGATTTTACATATCAAAACATCTCAAAATCAATTGTAACTTTGGGATGCGCTCTAATATCATCATATCTAACGGCCCCAATAATTTGGTAAAAAGTTGGTCCGACCGTGGTGGGAATGCACATGGTCCGGGACTTTTTTCCCAAAATTTTGGGAGCACAATCCTATGATATAATAATGCTTAACCCCAAAATATCAGCGGGAAATTCAAATCCTAGGTTGGCCTAAACATTAAAATCTAGGGTTTCATACTTAAGAGCTCTCTTTCTTTATTTGAAGAGGTCTTCTTCTAAGGATCTAAGAGCAGGTTTTTGGAGTATCAGAGCCTTCTTTGCAGCGACAAAGCAGATATTTGAAGTCTTCAACAACTTTCATCATTCATCCATCAAACACTCATTAAGCATCATTTTATCAATTGGGGGCTTTTGAAGTTTTAGAAGAACAATAGGAGATCACTGACTGACGATTGGCTTGTACCTCTCCCTTGGGGTTGGGTATGGTTTCATGTTGTTTTCATGTCTTTGCATAAGATCCATCTTGATTCATAGTCATGCTTTAGATCACTTTTCATTGTGGATTTAGAGCATTTACTTTGTCAATTATAAGCAATTAGGGTTTACTCTTTGGGGTTGCTCTAGGTTGTTTGCTTTCATTCTTAGGATCTTGCATATACACAAGGTTCTTGCACACACATTTTTAGTACATTGTCGGCTATTTGTGGAGGTGGAAATCACCAACACGAGGGTTTGACTAAGGCAAAACCCTATATAGCCACCTCAAACCTTCCCTTTTCAGTTGCAGGTGCAGAAACAAGAATCTGGAAGAAGCAATTATAGATCTTGAACATGCATCAACACCACCCAGAAGTTTTAGAAGTACATAAATTTTTCAAGGACAGGGGCGTGGCACCCTGGTCCTGTCATCTGTCAGCAGGACTTGGCAAAATAACACCTTGCAGATCTCAAAATCCCTCCTATCAGTTGCAGCTCCAGAATTGCAGAATCGGGACAGTGGCGTGGCACCGTGGTCCTAGACATTTTTGCTTATATTTTAGACACAAGTACACCTCTGATTTTGCCTTTTGATTTGTACTTTTCAGTAGTGTATTAGTTATTCTTTGATTTGCATTCTCATATTAGGATTTGCTTGCTTACTTGCTTTCTAGATTAGATTGCATTTTGCATCATTCCTCTCTCTCATTTACAATAAAGGAATAGAAAACCTAAGAGGTAATCCATGGCTCTCTCTTTCTCATAAGAATTATTCGACATGCGTTACCTCCCTAGGCTCTTTCGTATTCCATAAATGTGTATGAGAGTGGGATTAGGGTTTACATACTTAGTCTCACTTTTTTCCTTACACATACATGTGTGCACATACCTTTTTCAATTAGTCCTGAAATATGGTAAAAATCACTAAAAATCAAAGGAATGTCTTTAAAGATTTCATCATCATCTTCATCATATGTGTTAGTAACAACTAGTGGCACCAAATTCCATCACTTACATATCCAAGCTCTTGGTTGATGCATTTATCATAGTTTTCCAAAATGCAATCATAACAAAAACATGAATAATCCCTAGTGTATAATGTCTATGGGCAATTACCTGTATTCATGACAGAATCCAAAGATATTGTCTTCTATATCCTCTTGCATCCGTGCATTGTTCTTCTATCCACACCTTCAAAATGTTCATACAATAAACAAATGTTAAACATATTTAATTTAATACTAAATATTTTAAATATTGGATTTAACCAAAATAAACTTTCAAAACATCACATACCTGATATCTCCCAAAACACTCTATATGGAATGGGCCTGTGTGTTCTTGATGATGTTCACAAGGATAATTTGGCTGCACAAATTATTTCTTACACCATTTAACAACATCATGTGCATCATCTTCCGTTGGTGAAAAATTAGGGTTTACACCATAGATGTATGAAAATCACTAATTTTTGTTTAAGACCAATCACATTTAGGGAAAGATAAGAATTAGATAGAACTAAACCTAGGAGGTCTGGATGTTGATCTAATCCCAAGGGCTCTTGGATGAGCCTCTTCTTTCCCTTGAGTTGAATTGAATTATTGAATTTACTGAAATTAAGGTAAATGTGTTGGAATTGATGTAAAAATCCATAAACAATAAGATACAGTCATTGGATCAAGCCACGAACCTGGATTTGAGGATTTTAAGAGGATTCAGATATGTTCCCAAAAGGAGCTCTTGATTTGTTAGGACCGGTGTAACGATCGCTCTGGTCCTCCCAACTTTTTGCACTCCAATGGAGAATCGATTCATCTTTGTAAATAAAGCTTATCCTAAAGATTGAAGCTTCGTACCTATTCATGTGCACACTAAAGAAGGGAAATAGGTTGGGAATAGGGGTTTGCCTTAGATCAAACCCTGATTTTAGAATTAATCATGAAATAGAAATGAAATCTGATTGAATTGCAGTAATGGAAATGTTTTCCTTATGAGAGAGATGCTGAATAATAACTGAAACACAAATGTTATACCTCCTTGTGAAGTTTTGTTTGTCTCCACATGGAATTAGGGTTTCATGAAGTCTTCAATAACATAGAACATTAATTTCAACTCCAATGCTTGAATCTTGACTTTATCTCTACTTTAATGCTTGAAAGAAGACTGATTGCTTGCTTGCTTGAATTTGAATTCTTGATTTCTTGATGTTGAATTGAATTTCATGTGTGTAGATGATCAAATTAGAGGGTTAGACTTCTTTTTATACTTGCTCATCAAAAAATGACTTAATTTTTGGGCATGAGTTGACACAAAGTTGGAATTCCTGCTCAAACTTTATGACTGTTAAGGGGCCCAAATTTGGGTCCTAATTGGGAGGACCAAGGTGTTGGGTGCACTGGTTCTGAGTGGACTAGGGCACCATGCCCTTGTCCTACCCAATCAAGCACCAAAATCAAGGGGCAGGATGATGTGCAAAGTGAAAATGATGACAAATTTGCATAGCAAGAGCAAAATCGGGTCCTATTAGAGCCTCAAAGTGCGAATACCAAGGTGAGGGCTCAAATGCGGACAAAATTGTAATGGAGCACAATTTAGGATGCTACACATCTATACGATCTCTTATATAATTCATTTAATGCTTTCTTAGAGCACGTTTTATACAAGTTCTTGTACCATTGTCTTCACCCTTTCGATGCCCACTCTCAAACAAACTTCAAACATGTGGTATTTTGTCATTTTGATGGCATCTACATATTGCATAAAATGGACTTGATGATTTGAATTGTGAGGCACATCCATCAGACCAAACAAAATACTCAAAAAACTTCTTAAGGCAATGTTCTACAAAATGTGTGTCATGCTCCTTATCATCACTAATATAGAAGTGTTATTCTTTCTTAATGACTCGTTCTTAAAATGTACTATCAAAACCATCCAAATCCAATTGTGCATGTTGATAACACACATACACCATAATAGCGATTTGCTTTGAAAAGTAATAGTCTGCTTGAATCTATTTTTGATATACAAAAGAGTAATTTCCTACAAAGTTGACTATTGATAAATTAGTTCTATGAGGGAAAGTGTCTCTTAATGTCTGAAACTATTGTGCTTGCCACTTTTCAAAAAAACCATGGCATATTTATGGTTGTATAAATTTACGAAAAATAATTCATAAATGTTCCAATAGGTATCTCCTCTTCTACATAATCTAACCTTGTGGATTCTTTACCAAATTTTGTTTCAAACTTTTTGTACTTGTAACTCTTGCAATTTACCATCTTCGTCATGTCAGTATCTTCATTTCTCAAAAGTAATTTAGCCAACTCTCCACATGTTTTACAAACTCTTGTTATGTAATCTATTTGATTGATTTCATTATCATCTTATTTATCACATACAATGGATGCTATAAATTGACTTGTTCACTTAGGAGGAGCATTTTGATAACCATCACTTTCTTCTCTAATCTTTTGAAAAACACCTGATAGTAGAGATCAAATTCAACATGATAATGACAACAACAAGTTTCAAAGACTTTGTTTACCTTCACATAATATAGCCTTAACCTTTCAAATATTGTTTGTCCAATATTTATATGAGGGTTTCAATTAGTAAACATCACATACAATTCATGTTTTATTATGTCTAACCAATGTTCTACATGAAGATCATAATGATCGGGCCTAATCCTATATTTGATAACATCTCTACCATTTGATGAAGGACTAATATTATCATTCCAAAAACTTGAGACCAAGTTCCTAACAACATCTTCAATCCTACCAAAACAGGGATCTCTACACATAATTTCCAATTCTCTTCCAAGGTAGTATCATCCAAAATATTTCTCCTTTTCACATATTTTGATATTGTCTTTCTATTAAAACCAAACTCAGTTGACAGTGGATAGATTTGTATTTTTGGGGAGCATTTTTTCATTTAGTATAGACGTCAACATCACTCTTCTTGACATGGTCTTTTCTGTTGATCGATATTTTTTCCCAATGGAACCCAAACCTTTCTTAACATTTTCAACAATAGATTTTTGTAACTAAGAAGTTTTTCTCTTTTTATTTGTTGTATCTATACCCAACAACTTTAATGCATCTTTTAACTATTACGAACAAGTACAATTGATAATTATTGGGCTATTGTACCAAGATTTTCAAAATGAGAAATTATTTCCTTTGCACTTTTATTCATTGACCTCCTTTTAGTATGTCTAGGTTTTTCACCAAGAAGTTTCAATTGGTCCACATCCATTTCAAGTAAATGATCTAAATTTTTATAAGAAATATTTCTCTTCTCCTTTTTATAGCTAGATTCACAATATGCTCATCCAAACTAGTAGAAGGAAGCAATCCTGACCCCTCTCCAACCTACATTGTTTCGACTTGAGCCTCCTCCCTATCTTCAACTATGTGTTCTTTAGACTCGTTTGCCTCAACTCCTTCTTGAGAACTTTCTTCCTCTTGACCCTGTTCTGCACACAAAATATGAATATATATACATCAGAGAAAGATATGTATAGAGAGAGACAGAGAGAATAGATTAAAACTAGATTATTTTTAATGCACCAATTATACATAAATTTGTTAATCTAGAGAGAGGTCCTAAATAGACTTAATGGGGGGGGGAGAGGGAGAGAGGGAGAGAGGGAGAGAGAGTAAATTAAAACAAGATGATTTTTAATGCACCAATTCCAAATGTTTGTTAATCTAGAGAGAGGTCCTAAAAAGAGATCCTAAATAGACTTAAGGGGAGAGAGAGAGAGAGAGAGAGAGAGAGAGAGAGAGAGAGAGAGAGAGAGAGAGAGAGAGAGAGAGATCCTAAAAAGACTTGAGGGGAGAGAAAGGTACTAAAATGACTTAAGGAGAGAGAGAGGTCCTAACAATACTTAAGGATCTAGAGAGAAAGAGATGTCCAAAAAAGAAAGAAGAGAGAGAGAGAGAGAGATTCTAAATAGACTTAAGTAGAGAGAGAGAGACTAATTTCAAACAAGATTAAATATTTAATGCATCAAGTCTAAATGTTTGATAACTTAAGATCAATAACTAGGATAAAATTATTAAATAAAAAAATTCTTTAATCAAATATGGACAATTTTAGGTACATGATACAAGTAAAATTAAATAGAATTTAAATAAGGATGCATACATGCTCAATATCTTTGCATTCTTCATTCTCGATATCTTTGTTCCATCCTCAGTGAATACTTCCTTGAAGTCTTATTTGCCCTTGTATTATTATTCCCCATGTCCTTCCTTTTAAATTATTCCCCTTAAAAATTTCACACAAAAAAATCACCTTAAAATGCCTTCTCTCACAAAAAATGCAAATTAATTTGCTATTTTGTGTTTAAAAAAAAATTTAAAAAAATCTATATATATATGGAAATGTTAATAATAATAATAAAAATTTACATCGACCCATGGTCGTATGAATGTTGGTCATTACAAAAAGCCATGTTCGTATGAACATATCCGTTACAACAATGTTTGTGTTTAACGTGTTCATACCAACATGGATTCAAGTGAACATTATGGGGTTCAAGCAAACCCCCTTCATTTGAAGGGGTGTTTGATTGAATCCCCTTTATTCAAAGGAGTGTTTGATCGAAACCCCTTGCTATGCATCTCTCCCCAAAACTCTACAAATTTATGCAGATTTTTGGTGTTCAAACCCTTGGTTCAAAGCTCAAATGTGTTGGGTGAAAATTTTGTAAACTCAAGAAAGCTTACAAAATGTGAATTTTCACCAAAGTGTGTGAGAAAATACCTCTAAGAAGGCAATATATGGTCTCTCTTATTTATAAGGGAAGGCTCCCCCTTTCTCTGCAATCTATATCTATTCTTAACCTACCTACTAACACAACACTAATTTCAGGATGATACAATAACTTAGTTCTCTTTTTTCAGAACAAGTATTTCTCTAATTCTCTATTTAGAATAGAGCAACAAAATAATTCTAACTTGCAGTATCTATGCTAATATAAGAATTATCAATTTAAAAGTGGAAAAATGGTTTTGCGAGTCAAAAACTGATGCATTGCATCGACATCCTTTTTTGAGCATTCTTACCCGCTGCAGGGATTTTATAGAGGCTATGTAAATCGGTTCACTGTTTTGGCTAATATCTCTAGGACTTGTGATCAAGAAGCCTTCTTTGAAAAATCCAAATATTTTTTGGTTGATATGGTTAGGGCTCCCCCTCCTCTTTGCAAGGGTCAGGATCGGGATTGGCATTTGGTGACCCACAAAAACAATAGAGAATTAGGGAAACCAAACTACCTCAAGAGGAATCCCAATCATTATCGAGAGGAGGGTTTTGTAAAACCTAACCAGTCAAATATTTCCTCTACTCGTCATATTTCTCCTTCCCAGAGATCCATGGGTAAATTATCAAAGAAAATGGTATCCCCGGGTCGTCACTCTTTCATGAATAATCACAATTTAAAGGAGGTTAAGCATCCTAAGCTGAATTTACCTTCAAATCCTCCAGCTAATCCTAATGGGTTGGTCATTGAAATTGACACCCATACTCAGGTCAGGTATCTAATGCATTGCAACGACTGAATGATCTTTGCTTGGTGGAAAGGTTGGGGGATCCCATCTGATCAAATTGCTAATTGGTTGTTAGCTTCTCTCAATAACCAGGTAAAAATTTATATCCTTCCTAATAATTTCTTAGCTATTGAATGTGGTAATCAGAGCCTGAGAAATTATTTGCTAAATGGGGACATATTAATATTCAAAGGTCTAGGGTTTGATTGTCGAGAATGGCAACCCCTCTTTCTTCCATCTCAATTCAATTCCTGCATGGTTAACAGAGCAATTTCACTTGATAAATTCCATGTAGAACTGCGAAATAATGAGTTTTTAAGAATAATAGGTAACAAAATAAGCAAATTTGTAGAAGTTAAAAAATCAGCCCTAAGCTTCTTTAACCAGCTTTTGATTGTTAATATGAATATTAACATTAAATCTTTAGAGCCCATAACATTGAAATGCGACAATTTTTGCTTAACCCTAGAATTGTGCTTTTATAATGGTTCTTCTGAAGATACTATGCCGAGGAAGATCCTCTCTGAGAAACCTTTCCCCGAATCGGTCCTCAAATCTAATGGCGCCCCATTCAGATTTGTGGAAGGAGGGGGTTTTACCTTCGAAGGCTATAAGTCTAATATTAACCCTAATCATCTCACCACAGACCTATGTCCTCACAACTCCCCTGTTAAGATATCTCGCCCCCCTCTTCCTCCATTGCCAACTATTAATCCACCTATAGTTGACTCATTTCATGGAGATCGAGACCTGGAAGAAGGTGAAATCAGTGAGGTGATCCCTCAGAAAGAGCAGCTCGGATTGACTAATTTTCCATCATCTTGCTCTCTCATCCCTCCAAAAAGGCTAAGTCCCTCGAGGTCTTCCCCTTTAATGGAACTCACCTCCTCCTCTGCGCAATCAAAGATGGATAGGCCTCCCCCAAATGCAGGAATGGCATCCGTGCAGGGTCAACCAATCTCTCAAGCCGCAAGAAAGAAGGCATTTAAGGTGACAGAGGTCCGCCCTCCATCTTTGATTGTTGTTTTAGATTCAATTACAGAATCTGAGAGTGATCGAGTTGCTAGGGAAGTTAACATCATTGCCAAATATTTAGGGGAAGAAGTAGTAAACAACCTTATGGATCAACTAGTTGATGAAATTTGTGATGATGAGGAATTGGAAAGACAAAGGGACTTCTATGTCAAAAATCTAGTGGATATTGCCAGAGTTGGCTTAGAAACAGATGAACTTTTTATAGCAGTAGACAACTTAGAAAATGATAACCCAAACACTCTAGGCATTCTCAGCTCTGAAAGAAGTAAAGATTCTCCTGACTGTACTAAAATCAGTAAGAAAAGAGGTAGGAGATCTCTTGCTGAACTAAGATCAAAGGATGGAGAAGCAAGGGGTCAGTCTAAAATATCTAATCTTTTTAATGCAAGGGAGGGGAAGTTCCTCCCCACAGAGCCATGAAAATCATAACATGGAATGTTAGGGGTCTGAATGCCCCTAACAGACAGCGCATCTTAAAGCACTGCATCTATGATTCTAAACTAGACATAATTTTAATCCAAGAAACTAAAATGAACCCCTATGAGATTCTCATTTTTGAGAAAAAGCTAGGCATTAGACAGATAAAGCTAGGCATTACATAGATAAAGCATTCCCCTATCATAGGGGCCTCAGGGGGTTTAGCTATCATTTGGGACTCTAGATTTATCTCATTTACACCTTTAGAGATTAAGAAAAATTGGATAGGAGGAGAAGTTGTAAGCTAGAAAAATAACCTTAGATTCAAACTGATTAACGTTTATGGCCCTATCCAGAATAGGGATAACACTAGGGTGTGGATGGAACTTGAGTTTTTCCTTAGAAGCTTCCCAAATGATGTATGCATCATTGGTGGAGACTTCAACGCTATCACCAAGGTAGCAGACAAAAGAGGAGGGAGCAGCAAACTCCCTCTAGCAGCCGCAGATTTCAACCATTGGATCAATAGGAACTCCCTATTGGAAATACAGATGACAGATAATGCCTTCACTTGGAACAATAGAAGGATTGGTTTTTGTAACATTGTAGAGAAATTAGGCAGGTTCTTTATCCATGGGGGGCTCTTGGAGCTTAATTACTCCTTGAACGTAGAGCCTCTCCCTTTATCAAGTTCTGATCACAATAAAATCACAATAAACGATGATCACAATAAAATCTTGTTAAAGAAATTCTTTATGGAGGAGGTTAAATATGTCCTTATGAAGATGAATCCGAACAAGGCTCCGGGTCCGAATGGCTTCCCCACTAGCTTTTTCCAAAAATGATGGGGTTTTATGGGGACAGAGATCATGGATACCTTAGAAGGCGTTAGGAACTCTAGTAAGATTCTCAAAGAGATCAACAATACCTTCCTACCTCTCATTCCCAAAAGAGAGAATCCTAAAAGCTTTAATGACTTCAGACCAATAGCCCTTTACAACACTTTGTATAAAATCTTAACCAAAACCCTAGCAGCTAGACTTCAGAATCTTCTCCCCATTATCATTAGTGAAGAACAAACTGGCTTCGTAGCAGATAGATCAATCTATGATGGGGTTATTATATCCCAAGAGGCCATTCATTCGGTCCAACTCAATAGGGCCCCAAGCATGCTAGTCAAATTAGACATAAGTAAAGCTTATGACAAAGTTGATTGGTGCTTCCTATGTAAATGCTTGGAGGCCTTTGGCTTTTCCAAATCTTGGATCAACCTAATCTTTGAATGTATTTCCACCCCTAAATTCTCTGTTATGGTTAATGGTTCGCTAGAAGGTTTCTTCAGTAGCTCGAGAGGGCTCAGGCAAGGAGATCCTATGTCCCCCTTCCTCTTCATCATCATGGCTGAAGCTCTTGGCATATCCATCTCCAAAGCCAAAGAGGAGGATGGGATCCAATGAATCCCCATCACCAGCGGCCTTCCTCCTTTCACCCACCAATAATTTGTTGACGACACGATGCTTTTTGGGAAAGGAAGTGTGAGAGAAGCGAGCGCCTTCAAAGGCATCCTCAATTCCTATATGTTAGCCTCAATTCAAGAGGTGAATCTGGCTAAATCTGTAGTTTTTATGTTCAACATAGACCCCTCCTTAGGAGAGGAGATCTGCAATATCTTGCAAATTAGTCAAGGAACCCTCCCTTGTAAATATCTAGGCATTCCCCTTGACAAGGGGAGGAGACCCTCAAAATTATGGGACAACTTGGTGGATAAAATCAAGTCTAGGATTAACACATGGAAAGGAAAATGGCTCTCATCTATGGGTAGGGCAACCTTGGTGAGATCGGTCTTGTCAGCCATGCCCATTTACCAACTCTCCTGTCAACATCTGTCTTCTTCCAAACTTGTCAAGCTCAACAAACATCTTAGGACCTTCTTTTGGCAAGGTGCTAATAACAACTGTAAAATATCTCTCATATCCTGGGATAAGATATGCAAACCCAAGGAAGAAGGAGGAGTTGGCATTAAAAACCTCCATGATTAGGGTAGAGCCTTGGGTGCCAAGTTGGTCTAGAGATTGTTCAGAACCCCCCACCTCAAATGGGCTTGACTGCTGCACCACAAATACCTTAATGGTGGGGATCCTATCCAAATCTTCAGAGAAATCAATCCTCCTAGAGGGTCTTGCCTATGGAATTTCATGCTAGACTGTAGGAAGATTATCTCTAATAGACTTACTTGGAACTTGGGATCCGGGGATAAAGCCCTTTTATGGTCTAATTCATGGGGTGGGTATAAGGCAATTGATAATATCCATGAATTCAGTGCTACTCGTATCCTTCTTGAATCTCATAGAGGTCCCCTTTTAAACAACTATATTTCCCCTTCAGAGGAAGGGTTTGGATGGCAGTGGATCGAGAAGGAAGATGAGGATATCCCAGAAAGAGATAAACAAATTATTATGGCAATTCTCAAATCAAGGAACATAGTCTTAAGTCATGGTGAGGACAAGCTCGTATGGGATGGCTCCCTAAAGGGGGGATACAACTCCAAGGATGGGTACTCTCATATCTTCAAAGCATTTTTAAGACCTATGACTAAGCTTCCTTTAAAAATTTGCTAGGATAAATATTGTTTGCCTAAGGCAGGCATCTTCTCTTAGCTTGTGATTCAGAATAAGCTCCTAACTGCGGACAAATTCAGGAGAATGGGGTATGAGGGCCCTAGTAGATGTCCTCTTTGCGAGGCAGATGAGGAAGACACCAATCATATCCTCCTTAACTGCCCCTTTGCTCACCAATGTTGGATTTGGTTTACCAAAAAACTTGAATGGTCGGTAGCCTTCCCCCATACCATCTTAGGAATGCTCAAGGCATGGCCTCTCTTCAAGTGTGGTTGTCTCTTTGAAGGTTTATGGACAGCTCTCCCTTCTTCCATAATGTGGGAACTATGGAAGGAGAGATATAGACATCTCTTTAAGAATGAAAAATTACAAGTGCTCATAATCATTAATAGGATAGAGTCAGCTATCAATGAGCTCATGAACAATCGACTTTCATCAAGCTCATTGAAGAATGCCTCTATATCGTATTGGGATGAAGAAATAAAAAAATGTTGGGAGGGCTTATTCTCCCCTCCCTTTGTAGGAGAAGGCCCTAATGCAAGTCTTAGATCAAGGGCTGCATGCAGATGGCAGCCCCCAGGCGAAGGCTGGGTGAAGTTAAATTTTGATGGGGCTTCCTGTGGCAATACAGGGCAGGCAGGGTTAGGATGTGTTGTTCATAACTGGGAAGGAAAAGAAGTAGCATCCCTTGCTTCTCTGGTTGGTATCAACACCAACAATTGGGCAGAATTGATGGCGCTGGTGGAAGGTCTGCACTTGTGTAAGAAACTAGGAGTTAAAAACTTGGATATTGAAGGAGACTCGGCTATAATAGTCAATGCTCTAAG